>NC_092337.1:385110000-385145000 GCF_046630445.1 Rutidosis leptorrhynchoides
TATATATTTTTACATGTAAATATTATGTGTTATGTTACTAATGTGTTAGTTAATGTGTGATAGATGTCTACTTCCGGTACCAATCCCATCGACTCACCTAATAACAATGAAGAGTCGAATATATTTTGGGAAGATTCACAAATTCCCGAAGAGAAACCGGAAGAAGAGGAACCGGAAGAAGAAGAGGTTCCGGAGGAAGAAATAAAAATCACAGAAAAACCATTAAATAAAAGAAAATCCTCAACCAATGGACCGAAATTAAAAATGATTTGGGGTGTCTCCGCGGAGGAGGAAAAATATTGGAAAAATTACCAATTTTCTGATGAATCAGATCCCGAAGAGGATTCCGATGATGTTATAGAAATTAACTAGGATCAATTTAATAAAGCAAAGGAAAATAATAAGGGAAAAGGCATCAAAATAGAGAAACCTGATTCCAACCCCGATGAACTCTATGTTGACATGAAATACCCTGATGGGGTGTATCGTAAACACCCATATTTCTTAAATTTTAACTATAACCCGGGAACATCTAAGAAACCAGGTTTTTCTAAACCATTTGTGAAAACGACGGCTCGTATTAGAGGAGCACCATATATCCCTAGGAAGTTAGCAAAACGAACCAAGTCCGAAAAGGAAGAAACGAGTGAGTCGGAATAAAGAGTTGTAATCATGATGTGTAATATATGTATTGTAGTGTGCTTGTACTTTTATGTTATATGTAAAAATTGCTTGTAATATTTGTTAATTATCTGTTACGAATCTAATCTTCGACCAAATATTTTAGAAGACCTACCAGGAGATTTGATTGATGAAATCTTGTCTAAAGTTGGTCAGAATTCATCGGCACAATTATTTACAGCGAGATTAGTCTGTAGAACATTTGAAAGATGTTCCAAGCATGCCTTAGTTTATAAAAGGCTTTCCTTCGATAGATGGTGTATATCACATTGGGGAGACCCTAAGTTACGCCGTGTTTTCTTTAAGGCTTTGAGTGCAGGATGTAGTGACCCGAACTTTTCCATGTTTATATATATTAATTGAGATGGATATTTACATGATTAAATGTTTCCAACATGTTAAGCAATCAAACTTGTTAAGACTTGATTAATTGAAATATGTTTCATATAGACAATTGACCACCCAAGTTGACCGGCGATTCACGAACGTTAAAACTTGTAAAAACGACATGACGATATATATATATGGTTAATATGAGATTATGATAAGTAAGTATCTCCATAAGTATATTAACAATGAGTTATATACATATAAATAAGACTACTAACTTAAGGATTTCGAAACGAGACATATATGTAACGATTATCGTTGTAACGACATTTATATGTATATATATATCATATTAAGATATATTAATATATCATAATATCATGATAATATAATAATTTAACATCTCATTAGATATAATAAACAATGGGTTAACAACATTAATTGAGATTGTTAACTTAAAGGTTTCAAAACAACACTTACATGTAACGACTAACGATGACTTAACGACTCAGTTAAAATGTATATACATGTAGTGTATTTAGATGTATTAAAATACTTTTGGAAGACTTCAAGACATATATCAAAACACTCATACTTAACGAAAATGGTTACAGTTACTTTCCCATTCTTTTCTTTCATCAAGAATTCTAGTCGTATTCTTACCCGTATTATACACAGCTTCAAAACGTACTTACTATAGGTATATAGCAATAGAAACTAGCATGGGATTCCACTCTTGATTATGTCATGTATGACTAATCAATTTTAACTTCTACCATGAGCTAGTCAACTAACTAGAACTCCTTTTAACCCCACTCACCACTCACCAATTACCACTCATCATTCACTCCATTTCACTTCCAATTCTCTTTCTAATTCTCTCTCAACACACACACACACACACACTATTATGAACGTATTTTTCCAGTAGTTAATCATCATCTTCATCAAAAATCACTTCAAGAATCAAGCTATAATCATCATAGGAAGAACACTTCAAGAACACTTCAAAAATCCCTTCAAGTTTACTAATTTACTTCCAAGCTTTCTAATCCATTCCAAGTAATCATCTAAGATCAAGAAACCTTAGTTATATATAGTAGGTTATCTTTCTTATTCAAGGTAATATTCATATTCAAACTTTGATTCAATTTCTATAACTATAAACTATCTTAATTCGAGTAAAAATCTTACTTGAACTTGTTTTTGTGTCATGATCCTACTTCAAGAACTTTCAAGCCATCCAAGATCCTTTGAAGCTAGATCATTTCTTGTCACTTCCAGTAGGTTTACCTACTAAACTTGAGGTAGTAATGATGTTCATAACATCATTCGATTCATATATATAAAACTATCTTATTCGAAGGTTTAAACTTGTAATCACTAGAACATAGTTTAGTTAATTCTAAACTTGTTCGCAAACAAAAGTTAATCCTTCTAACTTGACTTTTAAAATTAACTAAACACATGTTCTATATCTATATGATATGCTAACTTAATGATTTAAAACTTGGAAACATGAAAAACACCGTAAAACCGGATTTACGCCGTCGTAGTAACACCGCGGGCTGTTTTGGGTTAGTTAATTAAAAACTATGATAAACTTTGATTTAAAAGTTATTATTCTGAGAAAATGATTTTTATTATGAACATGAAACTATATCCAAAAATTATGCTTAAACTCAAAGTGGAAGTATGTTTTCTAAAATGGTCATCTAGACGTCGTTCTTTCGACTGAAATGACTACCTTTACAAAAACGACTTGTAACTTATTTTTTCGACTATAAACCTATACTTTTTCTTTTTAGATTCATAAAATAGAGTTCAATATGAAACCATAGCAATTTGATTCACTCAAAACGGATTTAAAATGAAGAAGTTATGGGTAAAACAAGATTGGATAATTTTTCTCATTTTAGCTACGTGAAAATTGGTAACAAATCTATTCCAACCATAACTTAATCAACTTGTATTGTATATTATGTAATCTTGAGATACCATAGACACGTATACAATGTTTCGACCTATCATGTCGACACATCTATATATATTTCGGAACAACCATAGACACTCTATATGTGAATGTTGGAGTTAGCTATACAGGGTTGAGGTTGATTCCAAAATATATATAGTTTGAGTTGTGATCAATACTGAGATACGTATACACTGGGTCGTGGATTGATTCAAGATAATATTTATCGATTTATTTCTGTACATCTAACTGTGGACAACTAGTTGTAGGTTACTAACGAGGACAGCTGACTTAATAAACTTAAAACATCAAAATATATATAAAAGTGTTGTAAATATATTTTGAACATACTTTAATATATATGTATATATTGTTATAGGTTCGTGAATCAACAGTGGCCAAGTCTTACTTCTCGACGAAGTAAAAATCTGTGAAAGTGAGTTATAGTCCCACTTTTAAAATCTAATATTTTTGGGATGAGAATACATGCAGGTTTTATAAATGATTTACAAAATAGACACAAGTACGTGAAACTACATTCTATGGTTGAATTATCGAAATCGAATATGCCCCTTTTTATTAAGTCTGGTAATCTAAGAATTAGGGAACAAACACCCTAATTGACGCGAATCCTAAAGATAGATCTATTGGACCTAACAAACCCCATCCAAAGTACCGGATGCTTTAGTACTTCGAAATTTATATCATATCCGAAGGGTGTCCCGGAATGATGGGGATATTCTTATATATGCATCTTGTTAATGTCGGTTACCAGGTGTTCACCATATGAATGATTTTTATCTCTATGTATGGGATGTGTATTGAAATATGAAATCTTGTGGTCTATTATTATGATTTGATATATATAGTTTAAACCTATAACTCACCAACATTTTTGTTGACGTTTTAAGCATGTTTATTCTCAGGTGATTATTAAGAGCTTCCGCTGTCGCATACTTAAATAAGGACGAGATTTGGAGTCCATGCTTGTATGATATTGTGTAAAAACTGCATTCAAGAAACTTATTTTGTTGTAACATATTTGTATTGTAAACCATTATGTAATGGTCGTGTGTAAACAGGATATTTTAGATTATCATTATTTGATAATCTACGTAAAGCTTTTTAAACCTTTATTGATGAAATAAAGGTTATGGTTTATTTTAAAATGAATGCAGTCTTTGAAAAACTTCTCATATAGAGGTCAAAACCTCGCAACGAAATCAATTAATATGGAACGTTTTTAATCAATAAGAACGGGACATTTCAGTTGGTATCCGAGCGTTGGTCTTAGAGAACCAGAATTTTGCATTAGTGTGTCTTATCTAGTTTGTTAGGATGCATTAGTGAGTCTGGACTTCGACCGTGTTTACTTGAAAAATGATTGCTTAACAAATTTTGTTGGAAACTATATATTTTTAACATGTGAATATTATGTGATATATTAATCTCTTAACGCGTTTGATATTATGTGATAGATGTCTACCTCTAGAACAAGTCCCATTGACTCACCTAATAATAATGAAGAGTCAAATGTAAATTGGAATGATTCGTGGACTGATTCACAAGTTCCCGAAGAAGAACCGGAAGAAGAGTCGGAACCGGAAGAAGAATCGGAACCGGAAGAAGAATCGGAACCGGATGAAGAAATAGAACCGGTGGGGGAAATAATAAAACGGTTAAGTAAAAGAAAATCCTCAACCAACCGACCAAGGTTAATTATGGTCAATGGTGTTTCCGTCAAGGAAGCAAAATATTGGGAGGATTACCAATTCTCCGATGAATCGGATTCCGACGAGAATTCCGATGATGTTATAGAAATTACCCCAACTGAATTTAAAAAGGCAAAAGAAAATAATAAGGGAAAGGGCATAAAAATAGAGAAATCTAATTCCAACCCCGATGAACTTTATATGTATCGTCAACCCCGAAGTCCTTAAGTTGTAACAATGACCCGGGAACCTCTAAACCACCAGGTTTTTCTAAACCAATGTGGATAACGACGGCTCGTATTAGGGGAACATCATATATCCCTAGAAACTTGGAAAAACGAACCAAAACCGAAGAAGAAGAAACAAGCGAGTCGGAATAAGATAGTTGTATTCGTGTGGTGTAATATATGTAATATAGTGTGCTTATGCTTTATGATATATGTAAAAATTGCTTGTATTAATAATTATTTTTTTATGAATCTAACTCTTGTCTATTTTACAGTATAAAAACACAAAATGGATAGACAACCCAATATTTTAAGAGACCTACCCGGAGACATGATTGATGAAATCTTGTCTAGAGTCGGTCAGAATTCTTCGGCATAACTATTTAAGGCGAGATCAGTTTGTAAGACATTCGAAGAACGTTCCAAGAATGCCTTGGTTTATAAAAGGCTTTCGTTCGAAAGATGGGGAATATCACATTGGGAAATCCATAAGTTACGATGTGTTTACTTTGACGCATATATTGCGGGGAACCCAAATGCTATTTTACGCAATGGGTTAAGAAATTATTTTGACTCAATATATCCGAATATTGGACTTCGTGATTTAGAAAAAGCGGCTAACATGCAACATAAAGAAGCATGTTATGCTTACGGATTAGTAATGTTCGCTTCTCACCAAAGTGAGAACAAGAACATCGGGCTACAACTATTAAACAAAACGTTCCCACAACTGTCGGAGTCGGTAATTGGGGTAAGAAATGAGGTTTTTAGATTGTTACGGGACTGTTGGACATTGGACATTACGTAACCCTCGTCCCTTTGATGACGTTACAACACGCTGTCTTATCAACGGCCATAACGGTTATGTTCCACAAGACCAAGGATGGGAAGTAGTCCTAGTAAAACCAGAATGCATGACTTGTTTCTGGACGTATGAATTACGTGTCTTTATTGCCTTTGCTGAACGACTTGTGTACTAGCTAGAATTATCTTCACAACTATCTTGTATCAAAGTTATTGTGTGCTATATTTCATGCTTTATGTAAAATAAGCGGTATTGTAAGTTTGTAAAATATTGTATAAAAGTTTGAACGAGAAATATTATTATAATCAGTTTTTCATATAGAATTCTAGTAGTTGAATTGTATATTAGCTACTAAGTATGAACTTAACGGGTAGGTACTACCCGAATTTAAACTTATAAAACGGTAATATGAAGAAAAAGCTTTTATAAATGAGTTCATATTATGCTACGAAATACTATTAACTACTCTTAATATTCTGTATGATTAACTTGTTCCATTTGACTATTTTGAAGGAAATGGCACCGACTACTCGACACACCGTGAATATGAATGAAGAGGAATTCCGTACTTTTCTAGCTTCAAATATAGCCGCAGTACAGGCTGCGCTACATACCAACAATAACCTTGGATCTAGCAGTACAGGAAATCGTGTAGGATGCACCTACAAAGAATTCACTGCCTGCAAACCTTTGGAATTTGATGGAACCGAAGGACCGATCGGATTGAAACGGTGGACCGAGAAGGTCGAATCGGTGTTTGCCATAAGTAATTGTACTGAAGAGGACAAAGTAAAGTACGCTATGCATACCTTCACAGGTTCTGCGTTAACATGGTGGAATACCTATCTAGAGCAAGTGGGACAAGACGATGTGTATGCACTACCGTGGTCAGCATTCAAGCACTTGATGAACGAGAAGTACCGTCCCAGAATCGAGGTCAATAAGCTCAAGACAGAACTTAGAGGGTTACGAACCCAAGGATTTGATATTACCACGTACGAAAGACGATTCACAGAATTGTGCCTATTGTGTCCGGGAGCATTTGAAGATGAGGAAGAGAAGATCGACGCGTTTTTGAAAGGATTACCGGAAAGAATCCAAGAAAATATAAGTTCACACGAGCCCGCCTCCATACAACAGGCATGTAGAATGGCTCACAAACTAGTGAACCAGATTGAAGAAAGAATTAAAGAACAGACTGCTAAAGAGGCCAATGTGAAGCAAGTCAAAAGAAAGTGGGAGGAAAACGGTGATAAGAATCACCAATACAACAACAACAGCAATTACAACAATAATCGCAACAATTATCCCAACAATCGCAACATCAATCGCAACTACAACAAATGGCCCAACAACAACAACAACAACAACAACAGTAACTACAACAATCATCCCAACAACAATAATAACTGCAACAACAACAACAATCAGAAGCAGCTATGCCAAAGGTGTGAAAAGTACCACTCGGGGTTCTGCACCAAATTTTGCAACAAGTGTAAAAGAAATGGTCATAGCACGGCGAAGTGTGAGGTCTACGGACCAGGGGTTAATAGAACGAAAGGAACAAATGGTGTCGGAACGAGTAATGGCGGAGCAAGTAGTGTCGGAGCAAGTTATGCCAATGCAGTTTGTTATAAATGTGGAAAACCGGGCCACATTATTAGAAATTGCCCGAACCAGGAGAACACGAATGGACAAGGCCACGGAAGAGTTTTCAATATTAATGCGGCAGAGGCACAGGAAGACCCGGAGCTTGTTACGGGTACGTTTCTTATTGACAATAAATCTGCTTACGTTTTATTTGATTCGGGTGCGGATAGAAGCTATATGAGTAGAGATTTTTGTGCTAAATTAAGTTGTCCATTGACGCCTTTGGATAGTAAATTTTTACTCGAATTAGCAAATGGTAAATTAATTTCAGCAGATAATATATGTCGGAATCGAGAAATTAAACTGGTTAGCGAAACATTTAAGATTGATTTGATACCAGTAGAGTTAGGGATTTTTGATGTGATAATCGGTATGGACTGGTTGAAAGAAGTGAAAGCAGAGATCGTTTGTTACAAAAATGCAATTCGCATTATACGAGAAAAAGGAAAACCCTTAATGGTGTACGGAGAAAAGGGCAACACGAAGCTACATCTTATTAGTAATTTGAAGGCACAAAAACTAATAAGAAAAGGTTGCTATGCTGTTCTAGCACACGTCGAGAAAGTACAAACTGAAGAAAAGAGCATCAATGATGTTCCCATTGCAAAAGAATTTCCCGATGTATTTCCGAAAGAATTACCGGGATTACCCCCACATCGATCCGTTGAATTTCAAATAGATCTTGTACCAGGAGCTGCACCAATAGCTCGTGCTCCTTACAGACTCGCACCCAGTGAGATGAAAGAACTGTAAAGCCAATTACAAGAACTTTTAGAGCGTGGTTTCATTCGACCAAGCACATCACCGTGGGGAGCTCCTGTTTTGTTTGTCAAGAAGAAATATGGTACATTCAGGTTGTGTATCGACTACCGAGAGTTGAACAAACTTACCATTAAGAACCGCTACCCACTACCGAGAATCGATGACTTATTTGATCAACTACAAGGCTCGTCTGTTTATTCAAAGATTGACTTACGTTCCGGGTATCATCAAATGCGGGTGAAAGAAGATGATATTCCAAAGACTGCTTTCAGAACACGTTACGGTCATTACGAGTTTATGGTCATGCCATTTGGTTTAACTAATGCACCAGCTGTGTTCATGGACCTTATGAACCGAGTGTGTGGACCATACCTTGACAAGTTTGTCATTGTTTTCATTGATGATATACTTATTTACTCAAAGAATGACCAAGAACACGGTGAACATTTGAGAAAGGTGTTAGAAGTATTGAGGAAGGAAGAATTGTACGCTAAGTTTTCAAAGTGTGCATTTTGGTTGGAAGAAGTTCAATTCCTCGGTCACATAGTGAACAAAGAAGGTATTAAGGTGGATCCGGCAAAGATAGAAACTGTTGAAAAGTGGGAAACACCAAAAACTCCGAAACACATACGCCAGTTTTTAGGACTAGCTGGTTACTACAGAAGGTTCATCCAAGACTTTTCCAGAATAGCAAAACCCTTGACTGCATTAACGCATAAAGGGAAGAAATTTGAATGGAATGATGAACAAGAGAAAGCGTTTCAGTTATTGAAGAAAAAGCTAACTACGGCACCTATATTGTCATTGCCTGAAGGGAATGATGATTTTGTGATTTATTGTGACGCATCAAAGCAAGGTCTCGGTTGTGTATTAATGCAACGAACGAAGGTGATTGCTTATGCGTCTAGAAAAATTGAAGATTCACGAACAAAATTATACGACGCATGATTTGGAATTAGGCGCGGTTGTTTTTGCATTAAAGACTTGGAGGCACTACTTATATGGGGTCAAAAGTAATATATATACCGACCACAAAAGTCTTCAACACATATTTAATCAGAAACAACTGAATATGAGGCAGCGTAGGTGGATTGAATTGTTGAATGATTACGACTTTGAGATTCGTTACCACCCGGGAAAGGCAAATGTGGTAGCCGATGCCTTGAGCAGGAAGGACAGAGAACCCATTCGAGTAAAATCTATGAATATAATGATTCATAATAACCTTACTACTCAAATAAAGGAGGCGCAACAAGGAGTTTTAAAAGAGGGAAATTTAAAGGATGAAATACCCAAGGGATCGGAGAAGCATCTTAATATTCGGGAAGACGGAACCCGGTATAGGGCTAAAAGGATTTGGGTACCAAAATTTGGAGATATGAGAGAAATGGTACTTAGAGAAGCTCATAAAACCAGATACTCAATACATCCTGGAACGGAGAAGATGTACAAGGATCTCAAGAAACATTTTTGGTGGCCGGGTATGAAAGCCGATGTTGCTAAATACGTAGGAGAATGTTTGACGTGTTCTAAGGTCAAAGCTGAGCATCAGAAACCATCAGGTCTACTTCAACAACCCGAAATCCCGAAATGGAAATGGGAAAACATTACCATGGATTTCATCACTAAATTGCCAAGGACTGCAAGTGGTTTTGATACTATTTGGGTAATAGTTGATCGTCTCACCAAATCAGCACACTTCCTACCAATAAGAGAAGATGACAAGATGGAGAAGTTAGCACGACTGTATTTGAAGGAAGTCGTCTCCAGACATGGAATACCAATCTCTATTATCTCTGATAGGGATGGCAGATTTATTTCAAGATTCTGGCAGACATTACAGCAAGCATTAGGAACTCGTCTAGACATGAGTACTGCCTATCATCCACAAACTGATGGGCAGAGCGAAAGGACGATACAAACGCTTGAAGACATGCTACGAGCATGTGTTATTGATTTTGGAAACAGTTGGGATCGACATCTACCGTTAGCAGATTTTTCCTACAACAACAGCTACCATTCAAGCATTGAGATGGCGCCGTTTGAAGCACTTTATGGTAGAAAGTGCAGGTCTCCGATTTTTTGGAGTGAAGTGGGGGATAGACAGATTACAGGTCCGGAGATTATACAAGAAACTACCGAGAAGATCATCCAAATTCAACAACGGTTGAAAACCGCCCAAAGTCGACAAAAGAGCTACGCTGACATTAAAAGAAAAGATATAGAATTTGAAATTGGAGAGATGGTCATGCTTAAAGTTGCACCTTGGAAAGGCGTTGTTCGATTTGGTAAACGAGGGAAATTAAATCCAAGGTATATTGGACCATTCAAGATTATAGATCGTGTCGGACCAGTAGCTTACCGACTTGAGTTACCTCAACAACTCGCGGCTGTACATAACACTTTCCACGTCTCGAATTTGAAGAAATGTTTTGCTAAAGAAGATCTCACTATTCCGTTAGATGAAATCCAAATCAACGAAAAACTTCAATTCATCGAAGAACCCGTCGAAATAATGGATCGTGAGGTTAAAAGACTTAAGCAAAACAAGATACCAATTGTTAAGGTTCGATGGAATGCTCGTAGAGGACCCGAGTTCACCTGGGAGCGTGAAGATCAGATGAAGAAGAAATACCCGCATCTATTTCCAGAAGATTCGTCAACACCTTCAACAGCTTAAAATTTCGGGACGAAATTTATTTAACGGGTAGGTACTGTAGTGACCTGAACTTTTCCATGTTTATATATATTAATTTAGATGGATATTTACATGATTAAATGTTTCCAACATGTTAAGCAATCAAACTTGTTAAGACTTGATTAATTGAAATATGTTTCATATAGACAATTGACCACCCAAGTTGACCGGCGATTCACGAACGTTAAAACTTGTAAAAATGACATGACGATATATATATGGATATACATATGGTTAACATGATATTATGATAAGTAAGTATCTCCATAAGTATATTAACAATGAGTTATATACATATAAATAAGACTACTAACTTAAGGATTTCGAAACGAGACATATATGTAACGATTATCGTTGTAACGACATTTAAATGTATATATATCATATTAAGATATATTAATATATCATAATATCATGATAATATAATAATTTAACATCTCATTAGATATAATAAACAATGGGTTAACAACATTAATTGAGATCGTTAACTTAAAGGTTTCAAAACAACACTTACATGTAACGACTAACGATGACTTAACGACTCAGTTAAAATGTATATACATGTAGTGTATTTAGATGTATTAAAATACTTTTGGAAGACTTCAAGACATATATCAAAACACTCATACTTAACGAAAATGGTTACAGTTACTTTCCCATTCTTTTCTTTCATCAAGAATTCTAGTCGTATTCTTACCCGTATTATACACAGCTTCAAAACGTACTTACTATGGGTATATACCAATAGGAACTAGCATGGGATTCCACTCTTGATTATGTCATGTATGACTAATCAAGTTTAACTTCTACCATGAGCTAGTCAACTAACTAGAACTCCTTTTAACCCCACTCACCACTCACCAATTACCACTCATCATTCACTCCATTTCACTTCCAATTCTCTTTCTAATTCTCTCTCAACACACACACACACACACACACACTATTATGAACGTATTTTTCCAGTAGTTAATCATCATCTTCATCAAAAATCACTTCAAGAATCAAGCTATAATCATCATAGGAAGAACACGTCAAGAACACTTCAAAAATCCCTTCAAGTTTACTAATTTACTTCCAAGCTTTCTAATCCATTCCAAGTAATCATCTAAGATCAAGAAACCTTTGTTATATACAGTAGGTTATCTTTCTTATTCAAGGTAATATTCATATTCAAACTTTGATTCAATTTCTATAACTATAAACTATCTTAATTCGAGTAAAAATCTTACTTGAACTTGTTTTTGTGTCATGATCCTACTTCAAGAACTTTCAAGCCATCCAAGATCCTTTGAAGCTAGATCATTTCTTGTCACTTTCAGTAGGTTTACCTACTAAACTTGAGGTAGTAATTATGTTCATAACATCATTCGATTCATATATATAAAACTATATTATTCGAAGGTTTAAACTCGTAATCACTAGAACATAGTTTAGTTAATTCTAAACTTGTTCGCAAACAAAAGTTAATCCTTCTAACTTGACTTTTAAAATTAACTAAACACATGTTCTATATCTATATGATATGCTAACTTAATGATTTAAAACCTGGAAACACGAAAAACACCGTAAAACCGGATTTACGCCGTCGTAGTAACACCGCGGGCTGTTTTGGGTTAGTTAATTAAAAACTATGATAAACTTTGATTTAGAAGTTGTTATTCTGAGAAAATGATTTTTATTATGAACATGAAACTATATCCAAAAATTATGGTTAAACTCAAAGTGGAAGCATGTTTTCTAAAATGGTCATCTAGACGTCGTTCTTTCGACTGAAATGACTACCTTTACAAAAACGACTTGTAACTTATTTTTATGACTATAAACCTATACTTTTTCTGTTTAGATTCATAAAATAGAGTTCAATATGAAACCATAGCAATTTGATTCACTCAAAACGGATTTAAAATGAAGAAGTTATGGGTAAAACAAGATTGGATAATTTTTCTCATTTTAGCTACGTGAAAATTGGTAACAAATCTATTCCAACCATAACTTAATCAACTTGTATTGTATATTATGTAATCTTGAGATACCATAGACACGTATACAATGTTTCGACCTATCATGTCGACACATCTATATATATTTCGGAACAACCATAGACACTCTATATGTGAATGTTGGAGTTAGCTATACAGGGTTGAGGTTGATTCCAAAATATATATAGTTTGAGTTGTGATCAATACTGAGATACGTATACACTGGGTCGTGGATTGATTCAAGATAATATTTATCGATTTATTTCTGTACATCTAACTGTGGACAACTAGTTGTAGGTTACTAACGAGGACAGCTGACTTAATAAACTTAAAACATCAAAATATATATAAAAGTGTTGTAAATATATTTTGAACATACTTTAATATATATGTATATATTGTTATAGGTTCGTGAATCAACAGTGGCCAAGTCTTACTTCTCGACGAAGTAAAAATCTGTGAAAGTGAGTTATAGTCCCACTTTTAAAATCTAATATTTTTGGGATGAGAATACATGCAGGTTTTATAAATGATTTACAAAATAGACACAAGTACGTGAAACTACATTCTATGGTTGAATTATCAAAATCGAATATGCCCCTTTTTATTAAGTCTGGTAATCTAAGAATTAGGGAACAGACACCCTAATTGACACGAATCCTAAAGATAGATCTATTGGGCCTAACAAACCCCATCCAAAGTACCGGATGCTTTAGTACTTCGAAATTTATATCATATCCGAAGGGTGTCCCGGAATGATGGGGATATTCTTATATATGCATCTTGTTAATGTCGGTTACCAGGTGTTCACCATATGAATGATTTTTATCTTTATGTATGGGATGTGTATTGAAATATGAAATCTTGTGGTCTATTATTATGATTTGATATATATAGGTTAAACCTATAACTCACCAACATTTTTGTTGACGTTTTAAGCATGTTTATTCTCAGGTGATTATTAAGAGCTTCCGCTGTCGCATACTTAAATAAGGACGAGATTTGGAGTCCATGCTTGTATGATATTGTGTAAAAACTGCATTCAAGAAACTTATTTTGTTGTAACATATTTGTATTGTAAACCATTATGTAATGGTCGTGTGTAAACAGGATATTTTAGATTATCATTATTTGATAATCTACGTAAAGCTTTTTAAACTTTTATTGATGAAATAAAGGTTATGGTTTGTTTTAAAATGAATGCAGTCTTTGAAAAACTTCTCATATAGAGGTCAAAACCTCGCAACGAAATCAATTAATATGGAACGTTTTTAATCAATAAGAACGGGACATTTCACAGGAAACCCAAATGCAATTTTACGCTACGAGTTGAGAGCCTATTTTGACTCCAGATATCCCAACATAGGACTTCGTGCATTAGAAAGAGCTTCAAACATGCAATTTAAAGAAGCATGTTATGTTTACGGGTTAGTAATGTTCGCTTCTCACCAAATTGAGAAAAAGAACATCGGGTTGCAACTTCTAAATAAAACATTCCCACAGGTGACGGATTCAGTGGTTGGGGTGAGAAATAAGGTTTTTAGATTGTTACAGGGCTATTGGGCATTACGTAACCCCCATCCTTTTAACAACATTACAAAATGCTGCCTAGCCAACGGCCACAATGGTTATTTTCCACAAGACCAAGGATGAGAAATAGTATTAGTAAAACCCGAATGCATGACTTGTTTCTGGACTTATGAATTACGTGTCTTTATTGCCTTTGATGAACGACTTGCGTATTAACTAGAATTGCCTTCACAACTGCCTTGTATCAAAGTCATTGTGTGCTATATTTCATCCTGTATGTAAATTAGTGGTATTGTAAGTTTGTAAAATATTGTATAAAAGTTTGAACGTGAATTATTATTATCAGGTTTTCATATAGAATGGTAGTAGTTGAATTGTATATTAGCTACTAAGTATGAACTTAACGGGTAGGTATTACCCGAATTAAAACTTATAAAACACTAATATGAAGAAAAAGCTTTTATAAATGAGTTCATATTATACTACGAAATACTATTGACTACTCTTAATATTCTATATGATTAACTTAATTCTTTTGGCTATCTTTGAAGGAAATGGCACCGACGACTCATCAGAACTTGAACATGAGCGAGGAAGACTTCCGGGTTTTCCTTGCAGCAAACATGGCCGCAGTACACGCTACGATGCAAAACAACAATAATTATGAATCTAACCATGGAACTAACGCCACAAGAACTCGTGTAGGATGCTCCTACAAAGAATTCACTGCCTGTAAACCTCTGGAATTCGATGGAACTGAGGGTCCAATCGGATTAAAAAGGTGGTCCGAGAAGGTTGAATCGGTGTTTACCATAAGTAAATGTACGGAAGAAGATAGGGTAAAGTACGCCACGCATACCTTCAAATGTATTGCGTTAACATAGTGGAATACCTATCTCGAGCAGGTGGGACAAGGTGCTGCTTACGCACTACCGTGGTCAGCATTCAAACACATGATGAATGAGCAGCACCATCCCAGAAACGAGGTCAATAAGCTCAAGGTAGAGCTTAGAGAACTACGAACGCAAGGATTCGATATTACCACATACAAACGACGATTCACAGAGTTGTGCCTATTGTGTCCAAGAGTGTTCGAAGATGAAGAAGATCGACGCGTTTGTAAAAGGGTTACCAGAAAGGATTAAGGAGGATGTGAGTTCAAACGAGCCCACTTCCATACAAAAGGGCAGTCGATTGGCTCACAAACTCATAAACCAGATTGAGGGGAGAGTTAAAGAGCAGGCGGCCGAGGAGGCCAAAATGAAGCAAGTCAAGAGAAAGTGGGAGGAAAACAGTGACAAGAGTCACCAATACAACAACAACAACAATTACAACCACAATCGTAACAACTATCCCAACAACCGCAACATCAATCGCAACAACAACAATCGCAATCCCAACAATAACTACAACAAATGTTCCAATAACAATAACTACAACAAACGCCCTAATAACAACAACAACTACAACAATAATCACAACAACAATTTCAATAACAACAATGGTAACAACAATCAGAAGACTCAATGCAGAAGGTGTGACGGATACCATCCGGAGAAATACTGTGTTGTAGTGTGTACCAAGTGTAACAGACCCGGTCATGGTGCAACAAAATATGACATCTATGGACCGACGGCCTATAAAAATAATAAAACAAATAATTCTATTGTTTGTTACGGATGCGAAAAGCCGGGCCATTTTAGCAGAGCATGCCCAAACCAAGGGAATAATAATGGGCAAGGCCGTAGAAGAGTCTTCAACATTAATGCGGTTGAAGCGCAGGAAGACCCGGAGCTTGTTACGGGTACGTTTCTTATTGACGATAAATCTGCTTATGTTTTATTTGATTCGGGTGCGGATAGAAGCTATATGAGTAGAGATTTTTGTGCTAAATTAAGTTGTCTATTGACGCCTTTGGATAATGAATTTTTACTCGAATTAGAAAACGGTAAATTAATTACCGCAGATAAAATAAGTCAGAATCGAGAAATTAAACTGGTTAGGAAACATTTAAGATTGATTTGATACTAGTAGAGTTAGGGAGTTTTGATGTGATAATCGGCATGGACTGGTTAAAAGAGGTGAAAGAAGAAATCGTTTGTTACAAAAATGTGATTCGCATTATGCGCGAAAAGAGAAAACCCTTAATGGTGTACGAAGAAAAGAGCAACACGAAGCTAAATCTTATTAGTAATTTGAAGGCGCAAAAGCTAATAAGAAAAGGTTGATATGCCGTTCTAGCACACGTCGAGAAAGTTCAAACTGAAGAGAAGAACATCAATGATGTTCCCGTCGTAAAAGAATTTCCCGATGTATTTTCGAAAGAATTACGAGGATTACCTCCCCACCGGTCCATTGAATTTCAAATAGACCTTGTACCAGGAGCTGCACCAATAGCTCGTGCACCATACAGACTCGCACCCAGCGAAATGAAGGAATTACAAAGTCAATTACAAGAACTTTTGGAACGTGGTTTCATTCGACCAAGCACATCACCGTGGGGAGCTCCTGTTTTGTTTGTCAAAAAGAAGGATGGTACATTCAGGTTGTGTATCGACTACCGAGAGTTGAACAAACTTACCATCAAGAATCGTTATCTACTACTGAGAATCGACGACTTATTCGATCAACTACAAGGCTCATCGGTTTATTCGAATATCGATTTACGTTTCGAGTATCATCAAATGCGGGTGAAGGAGGATGATATTCCGAAGACTGCTTTTAGGACACGTTATGGTCATTATGAGTTTATGGTTATGCTGTTTGGTTTGACTAACGCACCAGCTGTGTTCATGGACCTCATGAACCGAGTGTGTGGACCATATCTTGACAAGTTTGTCATTGTCTTCATCGATGACATACTTATTTACTTAAAGAATGATAAAGAGCACGAAGAACATTTGAGAAAAGTACTAGAATTACTGAGGAAAGAAAAATTGTACGCTAAATTTTCAAAGTGTGCATTTTGGTTGGAAGAAGTTCTATTCCTTAGACATGTATTAAACAAAGAAGGTATTCAGGTTGATCCATCAAAGATTAAAACTGTTGAAAACTGGGAAACCCCGAAAACTCCGAAGCATATACGCCAATTTTTAGGTTTGGCTGGTTACTACAGAAGATTCATCCAAGATTTTTCCAAAATAGCAAAATCCTTGACTGCATTAACGCATAAAGGGAAGAAATTTGAATGGAAGGATGAACAAGAGAAAGCGTTTCGGCTATTGAAGAAAAAGCTAACTACGGCACCTATATTGTCATTGCCTGAAGGGAATGATGACTTTGTGATTTATTGTGACGCATCAAAGCAAGGTCTCGGTTGTGTATTAATGCAACAAACGAAAGTAATTGCTTATGCGTCTAGACAATTGAAGATTCACGAGCAAAATTATACGACTCACGATTTGGAATTGGGTGCTGTTGTTTTTGCATTAAAGACTTGGAGGCACTACTTATATGGGGTCAAAAGTATCATATATACCGAACACAAAAGTCTCCAACATATATTTGATCAGAAACAACTAAACATGAGGCAGCGTAGATGGATTGGGTTGTTGAATGATTACGACTTTGAGATTCGATACCATCCGGGGAAGGCGAATGTGGTAGCCGACGCCTTGTGCAGAAAGGACAGAGAACCTATCCGAGTAAAAGCTATGAATATAATTATTCATACTAACCTTACTACTCAAATAAAGGAGACGCAACAGGGAGTTTTAAATGAGGGAAATTTGAAGAATGAAATACCAAAGGATCGGAGAAACATCTTAATATTCGGGAAGACGGTACCCGTTATAGGGCTGAAAGAATTTGGGTACCAAAATTTGGAGATGTGAGAGAAATGATACTTAGAGAAGCACATAAAACCAGATATTCAATACATCCCGGAGTGGGAAAGATGTACAAAGATCTCAAGAAACACTTTTGGTGGTCGGGTATGAAAGCCGATATTGCTAAATACGTAGGAGAATGTTTGACGTGTTCTAAGGTCAAAGCTGAACATCAGAAACCATCAGGTTTACTTCAAGAACCTGAAATCCTGGAATGGAAATGGGAAAACATTACCATGGATTTCATTACTAAATTGCCAAGGACTGTAAGTGGTTATGATACTATTTGGGTAATAGTCGATCGTCTCACCAAATCAGCACACTTTCTACCAATGAGAGAAGATGACAAAATGGAGAAGTTAGCACGACTATACTTGAAGAAAGTCGTCTCCAGACATGGAATACAAGACTCTATTATCTCTGATAGGGATAACAGATTTGTTTCAAGATTCTGGAAGACGTTACAATAAGCATTGGGGACTCGTCTAGACATGAGTACTGCCTATCATCCACAAACTGATGGGCAGAGCGAAAGGACGATACAGATACTTGAAGACATGCTACGAGCATGTGTTATTGATGTTGGAAACAGTTGGGATCGACATCTACCATTAGCAGAATTTTCCTACAACAACAGTTACCACTCGAGTATTGAGATGGAACCGTTTGAGGCACTTTATGGTAGAAAGTGCAGGTCTCCGATTTGTTGAAGTGAGGTAGGGGATAGACAAATTACGGGCCCAGAAATTTTCCAAGAAACTACATAGAAAATCATTCAAATTCAACAACGGTTGAAAACCACCCAAAGTCGACAAAAGAGCTACGCGGACATTAAAAGAAAAGATATAGAATTTGAAATTGGAGAGTTGGTCATGCTTAAGGTTTCACCTTGGAAATGTGTTGTTCGGTTTGGTAAACGGGGGAAACTAAATCCAAGGTACATTGGACCATTCAAGATTATAGATCGTGTCGGACCAGTAGCCTACCGACTTGAATTACCTCAACAACTCACCAATGTACATAATACTTTTCATGTCTCGAATATGAAGAAATGCTTAGCCAAAGAAGATCTCACTATTCCTTTAGACGAAATTAAAATCAACGAAAAGCTACAATTCGTTGAAGAACCCGTCGAGATAATGGATCGTGAGGTTAAAAGACTCAAGCAAAACAAGATACCAATCATTAAAGTTTGATGGAATGCTCGTAGAGGACCTGAGTTCACCTGGTAACGAGAAGATTAGATGAAGAAGAAATACCCACACTTATTTCCAGAAGATGAGTCAACACCTTCAACAGCTTAAAATTTCGGGAAGAAATTTATTTAACGGGTAGGTACTGTAGTGACCCGAACTTTTTCATGTTTATATGTTAAATGAAAACTATATTTACATGATTAAATGTTTCCAACATGTTAAGCAATCAAACTTGTTGATAGTGCTCCAAATGAACATATAATTAGGCGCAATATCATTCCAATATGTAAAGGTTTTAGTTACAATTGTTCTATTTTTAAGTTGTAATCGTTTAAATAAATAAATGCGAAGACGAAGCACGAAGATTAAAGAATTGAAGAAAAAGTGCCACTAAAACTGGAAAAGGGTCCTTAAAGCCATAGTGCACTCAAAAGCGTCCTAAAAAGTGAGTTAAAAGACAGGAAAATAATTTTTTGTGCAAATTACAAATCGCGAAACGCAAAGTACAAGATATCTACGCGTACGAAAGGACGTTCGAAAACTCGGAGCTGAGACATAAACCGGTCGTAAACGTACGAGACAACGGAGCTAAAATTACAAGTCAACTATGCACAAGAATATAATATAATATATATATAATTAATATAAATTATATATTTTATATATATATATTTAAATAAAACGTCGGCAAGCAAGAAAACAAAAGCAAGTGGCCTGATACAGCTGGCCATGCGATCGCATGGCCTGACTGCCTTAATCCCATGCAATCGCATGGCAGGTAAAAGGTGGCCAGGTCCTATAAACTGGCCAATTTTCTGCGAATTATACACACCTCAATTTTCTTTCTTCCTCTGTAAAGAATTATATATATATATATATATATATATATATATATATATATATATATTTATAATTTAAAGTTTAAATTAAGTTAATAATAATTTGGTTAATGTAAGAAATGTTTTAAGGTTTTGTAAGACAGAACTCTGTCCGTGTAACGCTACGAGATTAAATGCCACTGTAAGCTAAAGATTCAAAACCTTCTCCATTCAAGATTCATTCTCTAATAGGTTGATTTCTTGTTCTTAACAATGAATTCTACTTATCACTTGATTGCTCTGCTGTTTGTTAATATGATTATTGGCTAAACTCTATAATGTTTGTCTAGATTAATAACTGAGGTATTGGATGTAATCTTATGGATTGAATGTATTTTTTGTGATAGTTTTAAGTTTGATTCAAGAACATGCTTATTGATGCTAAAAATCATTTGTAACTAGTTAATTGATATGTTGTTGATAAAGAGAACTCTTGTTGATTTATCATATTGATTTACAATCAGCTTGTCTTAGATTGATTGTTTACTAAACCGGACCAAGGGGGTAAATTAGATTCAATTGGTTAGACGATATAGGGATGAATTGTATGCAACGAACGTTTGTACAATTATTGATAACTATTAACATAGAAGTCAAGTTTCAAGCCTTAGAACTAGTTAAGTTATCCGATTACAAATACAAGAACTATAGTGAAAAGGGAACCCTTGATCTTGTAATTGTGTTTGCGTGTTTACTTAAGAGAACTCTTGGTGAACCTATTAGATAACTTACACACATAACCATTCAATCGGGTTTTAATATCAAAACTTACATCCAATACCGAGGGTAAAATATCTAGATGAACATTTCGTCTCTTTGATCTAAATCAAACTATCTTATTTGCTTTCTTTGCACTTGTTTTCATTATATAAACTTAAAAGACCAAAAATATTGTTTTTACCTTTAATCTTCTCTGATTTGGTTAATCGTTAAATAGCCACAAAAACATAATATCTTGTACCTTTAAGTTTCATTTACTTAGTTAATCATAATATAGTTTCTAATTCTAGTTTGACTAATACAACTGTCTTTGGAACGATACACGGAATTTATCATTTACTATACTACTACACGATCGGGTACACTGCCCGTTAGTGTGTAACAATCTTTAATCGGTATTTTTCCATACTATTTCATACAACAATTCATATACCACGTTTTGCACATCAAGTTTTTGGCGCCGCTGCCAGAGACAGTTTTGTGTCAAAATAGAATTATTAACTAATTTGTGATTAAGTAGTTTCTTAATTCTTTTTAAATTATTAACAGTCTTTGATTTTTAGACTTATAGAATCGGTGCGTTTAATAGTTTTGTTAGTTGTGTGATTGACAGATTTTAGGTTGCATATGCCACATACCCGAAGTTCAGATTCTCCATTACTTACACCGCTTACAGAACCTGATAGAAAGCTTGGAAGAATTCCAAAAGAAGTACTTTAACTTTTTGAATCTTCATCAAAGCAAGAAACTTTTGATTCAGAATCAAGTATAACCAAGCCAAGATATTCGGAATTTGGTGAACCCGTTCATCCTCCAAATTTTGAAATGGAAGGAGAGGCAAGACCAGTGGTACCAAGACAATCAATGGCGGCCAAGATGAAGGCAACCCGAACCGGACAAGGAAGTGCAATTACTCAGACACCTGGTGAGGTAAAATTTGAAATAAAAGGACCTATTCTCCAAATGATTAACAACAGATGTCAATTTGGTGGTGGTCCGAATGAAGATGCAAACGAACATATTCATCTTTTTTAAGAGATATGTCTTCTATTCAAACTTCAACCGGACACTGATCAAGCCATATTCTTAAGACTTTTCCCATGGACACTCCACGGGGAAGCACGGAGTTGGTTAGATTCATTGCCCGAGGCTACGATAGAAACTTGGGATGGTATGTTGGAAAAATTTCTTAAGAAATATTTTCCAGCTTCTAAGTCCGCGAGACTCCAACAAGAAATTACCCAATTTTGTCAAAAGCTGATGGAAACCTTATATGAAGCATGGAATCGATTTTCCAAAATGCTGAGAGGTTGTCTAATCCATGGGTTGGATACCTTCCAAAAAATTCAAATCTTTTACAAGGGTTGTGATGTTGCAACCCGTATTTCTATCGATCAAGCGGCTGGAGGTTCACTCATGGACAAAATCGAGCAAGAAGCTTATGAGATAATCGAGAAGCAAGCCGATTATTCTCATGAGTGGCATCAAGAATGACCAATTTCTCGTCATGCTCAAGTCCAAAGTGACGGTGCTTATGATGACCTTAGTTCCCTAAGTGTGAAAATAGACGGTGTTGCTCGAAACATGGAAAAGATCACCAAGGAAATCCATAGTATGAAGGTAGGTTGTGAATACTGTGGTGGTCTCCATTTAGGAAAAGATTGTGATGCCGGTTTGACAATGGCTTAGAAAGAAGAAGTGGCATTCATAAGCTAAAGAAATAATAATCAATTTCAACGAAGAGCCCAATTTAACCGAAACTTCAACAACCCCTACAACCCTCAAGGTCAAAATTTCAATTACCAACAAGGGTCAAGTAGTGGGTTCCAACAACAATCTCCGGGTTTTTATCAAAAACCCCAACATGAAGAGAAAAAGTCAAATATAGAGAGTTTGTTGGAGAAGTTAATTGCATCGCAAACTCAACTTGTTACCAATATAAGCCAAACGAATGAGAAGAATGAGCAACAATTTAGAAACCAACAATCTTCCATTCAAGTATTGGAACAACAGATGAGTAATCTTGCTAAATTATTAAGCGAAAGAAAACCGGGGGAATTGCCAAGCAACACGCAATCTAATCCCCGAAACGAGCAAGCAAAAGCTATCACCACCCGAAGTGGAGTAACCTATGATCCACCAAGAATGCCAGAAGTCTCTGACTTTTGTTACCATTAATGAAAGAGAATGAACCAGATAGTGTAAATGAACCGGAGAAGGAGAAGGAGCCGAAAAATGTGGTTGAAAGTGTTGACAATGAGCACACAGACGGTCAAGAAGACACGGTGCGAGTCAAACCAGTTGTTAAAGCGTATCAACCACCACTCCCATTCCCAAGAAAACAAAGATTGGAGAAGCTCGAGGAAGAAAAATCAAGATTCATGTAGTTCATCAAGAAAGTTAACGTAAATTTACCTTTTATTAATGTTATTGCAGAAATGCCTAAATATGCTCGATTCTTGAAGGATATGCTCACCAACCGCAAGAAGATGGAAAGCGTTTCATCGGTCACTTTAAATGCTAGATGTTCAGCGCTGGTGTCCAACACACTTCCCGAAAAGCTTCAAGATCCTGGTTGTTTCACTATTCCATGTCTAATGGGTGACCTTGATTGTTTGAGGGCATTAGCCGATTTGGGGGCTAGTATCAATTTGATGCCCTATTCAATTTACCTTAAATTAGCCCCTGGGGAACTCAAGACCACACGAATGGCTATTCAACTAGCTGATCACTCTGTAAAATTCCCTCGAGGAATAATAGAGAATATGTTAGTTAAGACCGGGAATCTGATTTTTCCGGCAGACTTTGTGGTTTTAGACATGGAAGTTGATGAAAGAATACCAATTATTTTGGGTCGACCATTTTTAAATACTGCTAGATGTGTCATTGATGTTTATGATCAGCAGTTGACCCTTAGAATTGGTGAAGCTAGTGCGACTTTTGCAATTGACAAGTCATTAAAATATCCTGAATCTTCAGATGATACTTGTTATTTTATGCAAAGCATAGATTCGCATTATGAGTTCTTGCAAGAATTTCCCGAATCAGATGAAACAGGTACATACGATTTGGCGAGTGGAGATGAAGAATTTCCTGAAGAAGAAATGGATGTGATGGCTACATTAATGGCAAATGGGTATGAACCAACTGAGGAGGAGTTAGAACAACTGAACAAGGATAGCGAGTACCGGAGTAAACCCTCAATTGAGGAACCTCCAATTTTGGAGCTTAAGCCGCTCCTTGATCATCTTGAGTACGCTTTCCTTCAGGAGGATTCGAAGCTTCCGGTAATTATTTCCTCACTTCTTTCTAAACATAAAAGAGAACGTCTTGTTTCCTTGTTACAGGCCCACAAATCGGCCATTGCATGGAAAATTCATGATATAAACGGAATTAGTCCTTCTTATTGTACTCACAAGATCTTAATGGAAGAAAATTCCAAACCAGTGGTGCAACGTCAAAGGAGGCTAAATCCTCATATGCAAGATGTTGTCAAGAAGGAGATCATTAAATTGCTAGATGCAGGTCTAATCTACCCAATCTCAGATAGTCCATGGATAAGCCCGGTCATTGTGTTCCTAAAAAGGGTGGTATAACTATTACCACCAATGATAAAGACGAGCTTATCACTACACGGACTGTTAAATTGACTATCGTAAGTTAAACGATGCCACTAGAAAAGACCATTTTCTGCTACCATTCATTGATCAAATGTTAGAGAGACTAGCGGGAAATAGCTTTTATTATTTCCTAGATGGTTTTTCGAGGTACTTTCAAATTTCCATCTACCCTGAGGATCAAGAAAAGACTACCTTCACGTGTCCCTATGGCACCTTTTCATACCGCCGAATGCCCTTTGGTCTATATAATGCTCCTGCAACATTCTAAAGGTGCATGATGGCCATTTTCCATGATATGATTGAAGAATGCATGGAAGTGTTCATGGATGACTTTTCAGCCTTCGGTGACACTTTTGTAACGACCCAAACCAAAACACAAACGAACCCGCGGAAAATATCAAATAAAAAAAAAGTTTTGCTGGAATAGCATATGGCACGGCGTGCTAGAAGGCCGTGCAGCGCGCCATTCTGGTCTGTCCCAAAAGTCTTGAAATGCTAAAAAGATTGGCCACTTCCCGACATAATTAGACAAAACGCTTTTAACAACATATTCAAATAAAATGAGTTTTACAAAGCTGGGCCCACATCGGCCGTTTTACGAGTTTAATTCAAAATATGAGTTTCGACCATCAAAAAGTTTAAGTACCAAACTACACTACGAGCATGGTGTTTGGGATTAAACTACCCAAGTCTCGGTCAAACTCCAAAAGCTAAAAATCCCAAAAGCATTCTCTAACAACGACGGGATCTTTAATCCAAGATGATGCCCTTACCCTTGTCCACAACCGAACCTATAAAAAGGTAAACAACGAGAGGGTAATCAAAGCTTAGTGAATATAATAATTATACACATACATATATAATATACCTACTTGCAAATCACTTACTCAAACACCGCATACATGCTAGCAACACAATCAGCTTATAATCTCGAATACAAGCTAGAAATCTCCAATACCACAAACTAGCATAGCAACGCATATAATATAATTCGAATAATATATTATGCTTACACTTACAGCACAAATAACCATGGTTAACCAATCGTACAAGGGAATGGCGCTCGCAAAAATGCCATCGGTGTTCATAGCATCCGTTAGGGTACTTAACACCTCGTATCACTAACCCCTAGGGTGGCACCTTAACACCTCGGCACTTCACCCCGAGTGGCATCTTAACACCTCGATGCTTCACTCATTATTTTACGGAGTGGTGTCTTAACACCTCGACACTACACCCCTAGGTGGCATCTTAACACCTCGATGCTTCACCCCGAGTGGCATCTTAACACCTCGATGCTACACTCATCACGTGAAACGTGGTGTCTTAGCACCTCGACACTAAAGATTTCACGCTACAACAAATAGATACATTATATACCTACACATATAATTATTCCACTCACCTTACGCCTTCGGTGAAAGATAATCAAGTCCGAGAACCTTCAATGTAACGTACCTATTACATTATACATAATATCAATCACAAACTCAAGTTGGTCAACCCACTAAAACTCCATTCTAGGGTTATCTTGACCCATGGTGCAATTTTGACCCATTTGCAACCCTAACCCTAATATTTGGGTTAACATCCCTAAAACCCTAATCATTATCCAAGTTAGGTCTTAAAACACATTTTAAAACAAGGTTTATGCACTAAACATAAACATTAACTAACTTAGGTCCATTTTGACCCGTTTGACCAATTTAAGGTCAACACACCCATTTCGAGTCACCCATTAACCCACACAACGCCCACTTACATATATATAGGTGTACTAGCAATTTACTAACTACTTAAGGTTCATTAACAATAATTAATACTTGAAAAATCCTAGTTAGTCCTCTTTGAGTCAACATAACCCAAATTTACCCAAAACACCCAATTTACTAACAAAGTGGGTTTTAAGTTCACCATAAACCCTAACTCTAACCCTTACACAAAATTGAATCAAGAAATCAAGATTAAAGCATACCACTACCACCAAAACGTAGCTAGGAAGTAGATGAACAACTTTAGAACTTGAGCTTAAGCAAGAATCCTCCTTCTTCTTCTCCAATATGAGTTTTCTCTCACTAGGTTATCACTCTCTCTCTAGAATTGAATGGATGAGGTTGAAGTAGATGGAAATGGAGTTGATGAGGCTTCATAAACTGATCTAAGGCCTTAAAGTAGGCCCTTTTGTAGATTTACCAAATTGCCCTCAAAATATCTAATTTAAAAGAAAGAAGGAATCTGTCACAGACAAACGGCGCCGCGCGGCACGGCGCGCCAAACGCCCAGACCAGATTCTGCCTTCTTTTTAAATTATGAAACGAACACCCACACTTCAAAGATCATATTTACGCATATGTATGGTGAAATATTTGGGTCTTACAACTCTCCCCCACTTAGAATCGATCACGTCCTCGTGATCCTCGTCACTTAACCACCCGGAACCGCACTCTATGGTCCTCAACAACCATTACAATCCAAATTCCACCACATTACACATTAACCCGAAGATTAATCCAAACTAAGTACACATTTGCACGCATTCTGAAACGTGCAATACACACAACATTCGAAGTCTATAACAATCACTTAGAATACGCGAAATCGCCACGTATTCTTCCAACTTCTCTAGGCAATCCTTCTCTAATAGTCACCATTAATAACCAAATCGTCACCCGTGATTTATTAAAATTCACAATCCAAGCACAAGAATTTGCTCAATCCCTCCAATCGGGAAAAACTCAATCGACCTCGTATCGAGATATCAATCCCTGAGCGTATCCTTACCAAGTACAATGCTAAAAACAACCAAGTCTCAACCTAAAGTCAACAACTCAAAATGATGAAAACCGGACAAAAACGAATCCTTACGGATTAAACTTATTACCTATCTTCCTTAGTAGTGCGCAAACACGGCTAGTACGCAGCTATCGTAATATCGTAAGCAAGCGACCAAAACCGCTAACGTCCAAATCGACTATGGCAATACAAAACCCAATGTGTACAAAATGGCTGATGCCACCCCTTAACAACATGTGAGCGAAACACGGTTATCGCATCACTAATCACAAAACATGGTCCTCCCGAACCCACCATTTGCGTATAAAACAACCAATAGTTCTCAATACTAAACGCATGAAGGTTATTTCACACAAAACTCAAGTGTCCAAAAACGGCTATTACTCACCACCATGTGCACAAAACGGCTATGTGCACAATTTATACGGGCAATTAATCATCATAAACCTACAAATAACGGTTCTTTCCGGAACCGCTCACCATCAATCACAACCAAAAGTGGTTAACGAAGAGCTAATCCTTCCGGATATCACTCATCACCTATCATAAGTCAAACGCGGTCAACATAGAGATAAACCCAAATAAACATACACTAAATCACCTTGTGGTACCCAAAATCAAAGCAATCACACCATCGGAGTCAAAAGTTGCACTAGCAGGTATAAGAAGGCACCTGACGTTGCGTTGTCCAACTCCAATTACTAACACCGAGCCTCCAAAGACTCGACCCATACGGGGTCTACTCCTGGTGTCCCACGCCAACTGACTACACGCAGTCACACAAATCTAAAGAATGTTACGGCTCAACGCCCATGACTTCTAGCGACACCAAGGCTTACACCTTTCTAGCTTCATTATAACCATTAAACCGGTTACCTACATACATAAGGATAGTTAACCACCACGACCCTACTCGCACATGAACGGGGTTAACGGGAATGCCTCTCGAACGGCATACCGCGTGCACCCCCAAATTCCTAGAAGGAAAGAGTGGCCGTCAAGAGCGCACAACACTCGCCACATAATCACAAAGCCGCCACCGAAATCGAACCGTCAATTAACGTGTATACAAATACATCATAATACGTTATTATCGTTAAACGTACCACCATACTCTAGTTACGGCCTAATTGGTTTCACCATAAAGCTCAACACAACAATTGGGACTACGCCCTACACGGTCTCATCACTATACGCTCGGTTAAGCTCTCGCGGCTACACCAAATCAAAACACAACACTATCGATAAGATGTTTACACGTCACGTACTCTCACATGGTGATATAACACCCGGTGCATACTAAACCAATAACACGCGCACACAAGCAACTAGTTGTTAACTCACATAAGAGCAACAATACACACACAATCTACAAAGCCTACGGGTCTCACTCGAACGAGCTTAACGACCCCAAAACCACAACGCAATAAGCCTAGACAACAGAAGACTCAAGCAACAGAGTCAAGGCACAACACGCCGACCTATCCAACCAATCTCCTCATCGATCATAGTCCACGATCCCTCGCGAATTCATTTCACCATAAAACCGCCGCTCACTTTCTTCCGTTGGCATTAATTAAACAACGACCTAACACTAACATAACTCGTACCTTGTATATCAAGAACGCCTCTACCCGCAGGGTAGGCCTTTCCAACCAGTGGGTTCACTCGATCCGTTCTACCCGAATTTTTTTTTTTTTTTTTACGACCAACAACACACCTATTCTTACCTTCCGGAAAGAGAGTGAACAAAGTTATCATAACAATTGCGTTACTCACATCCTTGCCATCAAACAACGTCCTTGACTTGTTCCCGTCAAGTCCGTGTCCGCATCCCCGACAATCTTGCACATCCATCTCGTTAGGGAGATGAAATTTACCAGTCTAGTATCTCACGATTCGTACGTCACCTCACACTGTTCCATTCGTCCGATGCTACCAATCTCACGACTAATTGACTTCAGTCATATCCAACCTATGAACCTTACGGTTCTCCAACTTTTGACACCAAAACGAACACTCGTTATTAACTAACACTAAAGCCCAATTATATAGGTTGGTAAAACCAAACCCGTCACTCCATCCTAGGAATGTTTAGAAACTTAAGTCCCTCATCCGTCAACCCAAATATCAATATAGGGTAATTCCATTAGGAATGCTATCCCTAACAATACCCCGTATTTACACAAATGCGTTCGCCCCCAAGTGGCATTCTCATAAGTCAATGACTCAAGCGCTACCCTAGTGCACTATCATTAATAGCACCAACATACCAAATCTTCACCGAGTTCACTTTAGCCTAATTAGATCCCGAATCAAAGTTTAAGTCTCTAATACATACACGAATCCATCGGCACACAACAACAATAAGGCATATTTGTACCAAAGACGAAAATACCTGAAACACCATCGTTGGACCCTTGCGCTTCACTGATCATCAGATAGTCATGCTCTAACCTTCTAACTCGATCGACAAACAATTCGGAACACTCTGACTTTCGGTGTCCCTTCTTTTGGCAAATAAGGCACTTGATCGCGCTTAAAGGTACACTCGTACAATCCCGTGCCCAATGACCTCGTCCTCCACACCTAAAGCACGTAGGCCCATAATCTCTTTTACTCCTCTTCTTCACTTTTTCAACACCTTCGGGCGTACTTCTTGCCCTTTTACTAGGAGCACCTCTTGATTCGAACTTTTTCTTACCCAAAGAGTGATCAGCAAATTTTGAAGCATGAGATTCAATCCTCATAGTTGCTCCTTCGTCACCGTCACCTTGAGGTTTAGGAAATCTCTTTTCTAACTCTTCCTTCACGACCTTAGGCACTTGGTCTCGGACCATCTCGGTCACTATTCCCTCGAACGACTCTTGGAGAACTTGCTTAACCTTGTCGGCGAAAATCAAAATATAGCGTTTTAACTCCGCCTCAATCCTTAAGGTTAACTCATCCTTCCCCTCATGAATAGGCCCGTCCATTCCATATCCCTCTTCCGTCTTCATTCTAAAGAATGCAATCGATTAGGCAATGAACGAGCACAATCCTACGTACAATCCCGACTCATCTTGCTCGGAAATCGTCTTACATCACTTGTCAAATACTATTTGCACCCGTAAAAATGGTAGCTAATCATTATTACGCGTACACGCCGTCTTCACTCGTTAGTACCACGACCGCTTTGCTCGATGATATAACCCAACAAAAATATAAAATATATTAATAATATCCGCATATTAACATATACGTTAGTCCACCGATAAACTAGGACACTATCCGAATTCCCGTTCCGACCCGTAATCCTACAAGTCCCGCACAAATAAGCACACACAAAAGTCTAAGTCTAGGCACCTATCTCAAGTCACCTAAATCCCTTAGACCATGCTCTGATACCACTTGTAACGACCCAAACCAAAACACAAATGAACCCGCGGAAAATATCAAATAAAAAAAAAAGTTTTGCTGGAACAGCATATGGCGCGGCGCGCCAGAAGGCTGCGCGGCGCGCCATTCTGGTCTGTCCCAAATGTCTTGAAATGCTAAAAAGATTGGCCACTTCCCGACATAATTAGACAAAACGCTTTTAACAACATATTCAAATATGTAAAACTAACACATTCCATTAATAAAATGAGTTTTACGAAGCGGGGCCCACATCGGCCGTTTTACGAGTTTAATTCAAGATATGAGTTTCGACCATCAAAAAGTTTAAGTACCAAACTACACTACGAGCATGGTGTTTGGGATTAAACTACCCAAGTCTCGGTCAAACTCCAAAAGCTAAAAATCCCAAAAGCATTCTCTAACAACGACATGATCTTTAATTCAAGATGATGCCCTTACCCTTGTCCACAACCGAACCTATAAAAAGGTAAACAACGAGAGGGTAAGCAAAGCTTAGTGAATGCAATAATTATACACATACGTATATAATATACCTACTTGCAAATCACTTACTCAAACACCGCATACATGCTAGCAACACAATTAGCTTATAATCTCGAATACAAGCTAGAAATCTCCAATACCACAAGCTAGCATAGCAACGCATATAATATAATTCGAATAATATATTATGCTTACACTTACAACACAAATAACCATGGTTAACCAATCGTACAAGGGAATGGCGCTCGCGAAAACGCCATTGGTGTTCATAACATCCGTTAGGGTACTTAACACCTCGTATCACTAACCCCTAGGGTGGCACCTTAACACCTTAGCACTTCACCCCGAGTGGCATCTTAACACCTCGATGCTTCACTAATTATTTTAGGGAGTGGTGTCTTAACACCTCGACACTACACCCCTAGGTGGCATCTTAACACCTCGATGCTTCACCCCGAGTGGCATCTTAACACCTCGATGCTTCACTCATCATGTGAAACGTGGTATCTTAGTACCTCGACACTACACATTTCACGCTACAACAAATAGATACATTATATACCTACACATATAATTATTCCACTCACCTTACGCCTTCGGTGAAAGATAATCAAGTCCGAGAACCTTCAATGTAACGTACCTATTACATTATACATAATATCAATCACAAACTCAAGTTGGTCAACCCACTAAAACTCCATTCTAGGGTTATCTTGACTCATGGTGCAATTTTGACCCATTTGCAACCCTAACCCTAATATTTAGGTTAACATCCCTAAAACCCTAATCATTATCCAAGTTAGGTCTTAAAACACATTTTAAAACAAGGTTTATGCACTAAACACAAACATTAACTAACTTAGGTCCATTTTGACCCGTTTAACCAATTTAAGGTCAACACACCCATTTCGGGTCACCCATTAACCCACACAACGCCCACTTACATATATATATAGGTGTGCTAGTAATTTACTAACTAATTAAGGTTCATTAACAACAATTAATACTTGAAAAACCCTAGTTAGTCCTCTTTGAGTCAACATAACCCAAATTCACCCAAAACACCCAATTTACTAACAAAGTATGTTTTAAGTTCACCATAAACCCCAACTCTAACCCTTACACAAAATTGAATCAAGAAATCAAGATTCAAGCATACCACTACCACCAAAACGTAGCTAGGAAGTAGATGAACAACTTTAGAACTTGAGCTTAAGCAAGAATCCTCCTTCTTCTTCTTCTTCTTCTTCTTCTCCAAAATGAGTTTTCTCTTACTAGGTTATCACTCTCTCTCTAGAATTGAATGGATGAGGTTGAAGTAGATGGAAATGGAGTTGATGAGGCTCCATAAACTGATCTAAGGCCTTAAAGTCGGACCTTTTGTGAATTTACCAAATTGCCCTCAAAATATCTAATTTAAAAGAAAGAAGGAATCTGTCACAGACAAACGGCGCGACGCGCCAAAAGGCCGCGCGACGCGCCAAATGCCCAGACCAGATTCTGCCTTCTTTTTAAATTATGAAACGAACACCCACACTTCAAAGATCATATTTACGCATATGTACGGTGAAATATTTGGGTCTTACAACTTTCGATTCATGCCTTCTAAATTTGGAGAAAATGCTAATAAGGTGTGAGAAATCGAACTTAGTGCTAAACTGGGAGAAATGCCACTTTATAATTAAAGAAGGCATTGTCTTGGGGCACAAAATCTCAAGTGTTGGTATTCAGGTGGATCCAGCAAAGGTTGACGTCATTGCCAACCTTCCACCTCCTTCAAATGTGAAGGGTGTGAGAAGTTTTCTTGGGCATGCCGGATTTTACCGGCGATTTATTAAGGATTTTTCAAAAATTGCAACGCCATTGAATAAACTTCTCGAAAAAATGCACCCTTTGTTTTCACAAGTGAATGCACTAAGGCATTCAACATTTTAAAACAAAAACTTGTTAACGCACCAATAATCATAGCTCCAAATTGGTCATTACCATTCGAGCTAATGTGCGATGCATCGGATTTTGCAGTTGGTTCAATTTTGGGCCAACGGGTTAAGAAACGTTTTCAACCCATTTATTATGCAAGCAAGACTTTACAAGGAGCCCCATTGAACTACACAACAACGGAAAAAGAGCTCCTTGCTATCGTCTTTTCTTTTGACAAATTTCGATCATATCTTGTCCTATCAAAGACAATGTCTTCACCGATCATTCTGCATTGAAATACCTTTTTTCTAAACCAGATGCCAAACCTCGATTGCTAAGATGGGTCTTGCTCTTGAAAGAATTTGATATCGAGATTAAGGACAAGAAAGGTGCCGAAAATCTCGCGGCTGACCATCTTTCTAGACTTGAAAATCCCAATCTTGAAGTACTCCATGAATCGAGTATTAAAGATGATTTTCCCGATGAATACCTCATGCGAGTAGAGAAGGTGGAAGACCCGTGGTATGTTGATTTCGCCAATTACATTGTTGGGGGGTACCTAGAAACCGGTTGGTCACATCAGAAAGGAAGAAATTCTTTAGTGATCTAAAATACTATTTTTGGGAAGACCCTTATCTATTTAGGCGATGTGCGGATGGAGTTATTCGCAGGTGCATTTCGGGGAAGGAATGCACTTAAATTCTTCTTGATTGTCACCTTGGTCCAACGGGTGGGCACTTTGGTCCCCAAATTACGGGGAGGAAAGTTTATGAGGTCGGTTTCTATTGGCCTACAATATTCAAGGATGCTCACGCCGTTTGTAAAGCTTGTGACGCGTGCCAATGGGCCGGTCAATCACTAAACGGGATGAAATGCCTCAACAAAGCATCCAAGTATGCAAGGTGTTCGACGTTTGGGGAATTGACTTTATGGGGCCCTTTCCAAAGTCTCATTCTTACCTCTACATACTTGTTGCCATAGACTATGTTTCCAAATGGTCGGAGGCAAAACCTCTCCCAACAAATGATGGCCTAGTTGTAGTAACCTTTTTGATGGAACTTTTCTCAAGGTTTGGCACACCTAAAGCCCTTATCAGTGACCGGGCAATAAGCAATTGGAAAAGGTTTTGAAAAGATATGGAGTGATCCATAAAATTTCAACATCTTATCATCCCCAAACAAGTGGGCAGGTGGAGAATACCAATCAATCTTTAAAACGCATACTTGAAAACACCATTGGTGCAAATCCAAAAGAGTGGTATGTTGAGTTAAACAATGCATTGTGGGCTTTTCGCACGGCCTACAAAACACCTATTGGAACCACTCCTTTCCGAATGGTATACGAGAAAGCATGCCATCTCTCTTTGGAGATTGAACATAAAGCGCATTGGGCGCTAAGGGCATGTAATTTGGATTACAAGGAGGCGGGTCGGTTACGTTTGACCCAATTGAATGAATTAGACGAGTTGAGGCTTGAAGCCTATGAAAACTCTCTAATCTATAAAGAAAAGAACAAACAATGGCACGATAATCGATTGAAAAATCCAAAAGAATTCATGGAAGGAGATCGTATACTTGTTTACAATGCCCGTTTTAAGTTATCACCAGGAAAACTGAAGTCTCGATGGTCTGGACCATTTGTTGTTAGAAGAGTGTACCTTTATGGTACAATTGAAGTGGTGAACTGGAAAGGTGACATTTTTAAAGTGAATGGTCACCGGGTCAAACACTATATCGATGCTCCCCTGGAAATCGAAGATGAGGTTTACCTCAACTTTGAGATCAAAGTTTAAATCAAAATGGGGACGAGTTGCGT
>NC_092337.1:385147500-385195000 GCF_046630445.1 Rutidosis leptorrhynchoides
AAACCGGAGGCTGTTTTGGGTTGGATAATTAAAAACTATGATAAACTTTGATTTAAAAGTTGTTCTTCTAGGAAAATGATATTTCATATGAACATGAAACTGTATCCAAAAATCATGGTTAAACTCAAATTGGAAGTATGTTTTTCAAAATGGTCATCTAGACGTCGTTCTTTCGACTGAAATGAGTACCTATTACAAAAACGACTTGTAACCTGTAAATCTGACTATAAACCATCACTTTTTATGTTTATTTTCATAAAGTCAAGTTCGATACGAAACCGTAGCAACTGAATTCACTCAAAACGGATTTAAAACGCAGAAATGATGGGTAAAACAAAATTGGTAAAAATTACTAGTTTTAGCTACGTAAATTTTATATCAAATCTATACTAACCGTAACTTAACTAACTTATATTGTATTATATATATATTCTAACATATATTATGTAACATTGATAGACCATTGACACGTATACAATATTTTGACATATCCTATCGACGTCATATATATATATTATTTGGAATAACCATAGACACTCTATATGCGGTAATGCTCAAGTTAGCTATACATGGTTGAGGTTGATTCCAAAATAATATATATATTTTGAGTTGTGATCGAGTCTGAGACTTGTATACACTAGGTCGTGGATTGATTCGAGATATTATATTGATTTATTTATGTACTAATAACTATGGACTACTAATTTTGGACTACTAACGTTGGACTGCTAATTTAACAACTTAAATCATCAACACGTAATAAAAAATGCTATGAATATATTTTAATCATACTTTGATATGTATGTATATATATGTTATAGGTTCGTGAATCGACCAGTGGCCAAGTCTTATTTTTTGACGAAGTAAAAATACGTGAAAGTGAGTTATAGTCCCATTTTTATTATCTAATATCTTTTTGGGATGAGAATACATGCAGTTTTATAAATGTTTTACAAAATAGGCATATGTAATTGAAACTACATTCTATGTTGAATTGCTATACCGGATATCGTCCTTGTTGAACTTGGTAGCCCATGAATTAGTGTTTATTATAATTTCCACTAATTGACGCGAATCATAAAGGTAGATCTACTGGCTTTGACACGCCCCAGTCAGAGATTTTGAACTGCTTTAGTACTTCAATTTTTTCTCTACAGACGAGTGGTTCTGTTTTGGAGATATTCTAGATGCATTTTATTAATGTCGGTTACCAGGTGTTCAAACATATGAATGATTTTCATACAGATGGATGTTTATGAGAAATGAAATCTTATGGCCTATTATTATTACGATTTGATAAATATATAGGTTAAACCTATAACTCACCAACATTTTTGTTGACGTTTTAAGCATGTTTATTCTCAGGTGATTGTTAAGAGCTTCCGCTGTTGCATACTAAATTAAGGACAAGATTTGGAGTCCATGTTTGTATAATATTGTTTAAAAACTGCATTCGGGAATTTGAATCGATGTGTAACATTATAGTAAACCATTATGTAATGGTCATGTGTAAAACTTTATATTTTAGATTATCATTACTTGATAATCTATGTGATGCTTTTAAACCTTTATCGATAAAATAAAGGTTATGGTTGTTTTTAAAATCGAATGCAGTCTTTGAAAAACGTCTCATATAGAGGTCAAAACCTCGCAACGAGACCAATTAATATGAAACGTTTATAATCGATATGAACGGGACATTTTAGTTGGTATAAGAACGTTCGTCTTAGAGAACCAGAAATTTGCATTAGTGTGTATAACCGAGTTTGTTAGGATGCATTAGTGAGTCTGGACTTCGACCGTGTTTACTTTAAAAACGATTGCTTAAACTTTTTGTTGGAAAATATATATTTTTACATGTAAATATTATGTGTTATGTTACTAATGTGTTAGTTAATGTGTGATAGATGTCTACTTCCGGTACCAATCCCATCGACTCACCTAATAACAATGAAGAGTCGAATATATTTTGGGAAGATTCACAAATTCCCGAAGAGAAACCGGAAGAAGAGGAACCGGAAGAAGAAGAGGTTCCGGAGGAAGAAATAAAAATCACAGAAAAACCATTAAATAAAAGAAAATCCTCAACCAATGGACCGAAATTAAAAATGATTTGGGGTGTCTCCGCGGAGGAGGAAAAATATTGGAAAAATTACCAATTTTCTGATGAATCAGATCCCGAAGAGGATTCCGATGATGTTATAGAAATTAACTAGGATCAATTTAATAAAGCAAAGGAAAATAATAAGGGAAAAGGCATCAAAATAGAGAAACCTGATTCCAACCCCGATGAACTCTATGTTGACATGAAATACCCTGATGGGGTGTATCGTAAACACCCATATTTCTTAAATTTTAACTATAACCCGGGAACATCTAAGAAACCAGGTTTTTCTAAACCATTTGTGAAAACGACGGCTCGTATTAGAGGAGCACCATATATCCCTAGGAAGTTAGCAAAACGAACCAAGTCCGAAAAGGAAGAAACGAGTGAGTCGGAATAAAGAGTTGTAATCATGATGTGTAATATATGTATTGTAGTGTGCTTGTACTTTTATGTTATATGTAAAAATTGCTTGTAATATTTGTTAATTATCTGTTACGAATCTAATCTTCGACCAAATATTTTAGAAGACCTACCAGGAGATTTGATTGATGAAATCTTGTCTAAAGTTGGTCAGAATTCATCGGCACAATTATTTACAGCGAGATTAGTCTGTAGAACATTTGAAAGATGTTCCAAGCATGCCTTAGTTTATAAAAGGCTTTCCTTCGATAGATGGTGTATATCACATTGGGGAGACCCTAAGTTACGCCGTGTTTTCTTTAAGGCTTTGAGTGCAGGATGTAGTGACCCGAACTTTTCCATGTTTATATATATTAATTGAGATGGATATTTACATGATTAAATGTTTCCAACATGTTAAGCAATCAAACTTGTTAAGACTTGATTAATTGAAATATGTTTCATATAGACAATTGACCACCCAAGTTGACCGGCGATTCACGAACGTTAAAACTTGTAAAAACGACATGACGATATATATATATGGTTAATATGAGATTATGATAAGTAAGTATCTCCATAAGTATATTAACAATGAGTTATATACATATAAATAAGACTAATAACTTAAGGATTTCGAAACGAGACATATATGTAACGATTATCGTTGTAACGACATTTATATGTATATATATATCATATTAAGATATATTAATATATAATAATATCATGATAATATAATAATTTAACATCTCATTAGATATAATAAACAATGGGTTAACAACATTAATTGAGATCGTTAACTTAAAGGTTTCAAAACAACACTTACATGTAACGACTAACGATGACTTAACGACTCAGTTAAAATGTATATACATGTAGTGTATTTAGATGTATTAAAATACTTTTGGAAGACTTCAAGACATATATCAAAACACTCATACTTAACGAAAATGGTTACAGTTACTTTCCCATTCTTTTCTTTCATCAAGAATTCTAGTCGTATTCTTACCCGTATTATACACAGCTTCAAAACGTACTTACTATGGGTATATAGCAATAGAAACTAGCATGGGATTCCACTCTTGATTATGTCATGTATGACTAATCAATTTTAACTTCTACCATGAGCTAGTCAACTAACTAGAACTCCTTTTAACCCCACTCACCACTCACCAATTACCACTCATCATTCACTCCATTTCACTTCCAATTCTCTTTCTAATTCTCTCTCAACACACACACACACACACACTATTATGAACGTATTTTTCCAGTAGTTAATCATCATCTTCATCAAAAATCACTTCAAGAATCAAGCTATAATCATCATAGGAAGAACACTTCAAGAACACTTCAAAAATCCCTTCAAGTTTACTAATTTACTTCCAAGCTTTCTAATCCATTCCAAGTAATCATCTAAGATCAAGAAACCTTAGTTATATATAGTAGGTTATCTTTCTTATTCAAGGTAATATTCATATTCAAACTTTGATTCAATTTCTATAACTATAAACTATCTTAATTCGAGTAAAAATCTTACTTGAACTTGTTTTTGTGTCATGATCCTACTTCAAGAACTTTCAAGCCATCCAAGATCCTTTGAAGCTAGATCATTTCTTGTCACTTCCAGTAGGTTTACCTACTAAACTTGAGGTAGTAATGATGTTCATAACATCATTCGATTCATATATATAAAACTATCTTATTCGAAGGTTTAAACTTGTAATCACTAGAACATAGTTTAGTTAATTCTAAACTTGTTCGCAAACAAAAGTTAATCCTTCTAACTTGACTTTTAAAATTAACTAAACACATGTTCTATATCTATATGATATGCTAACTTAATGATTTAAAACTTGGAAACATGAAAAACACCGTAAAACCGGATTTACGCCGTCGTAGTAACACCGCGGGCTGTTTTGGGTTAGTTAATTAAAAACTATGATAAACTTTGATTTAAAAGTTATTATTCTGAGAAAATGATTTTTATTATGAACATGAAACTATATCCAAAAATTATGCTTAAACTCAAAGTGGAAGTATGTTTTCTAAAATGGTCATCTAGACGTCGTTCTTTCGACTGAAATGACTACCTTTACAAAAACGACTTGTAACTTATTTTTTCGACTATAAACCTATACTTTTTCTTTTTAGATTCATAAAATAGAGTTCAATATGAAACCATAGCAATTTGATTCACTCAAAACGGATTTAAAATGAAGAAGTTATGGGTAAAACAAGATTGGATAATTTTTCTCATTTTAGCTACGTGAAAATTGGTAACAAATCTATTCCAACCATAACTTAATCAACTTGTATTGTATATTATGTAATCTTGAGATACCATAGACACGTATACAATGTTTCGACCTATCATGTCGACACATCTATATATATTTCGGAACAACCATAGACACTCTATATGTGAATGTTGGAGTTAGCTATACAGGGTTGAGGTTGATTCCAAAATATATATAGTTTGAGTTGTGATCAATACTGAGATACGTATACACTGGGTCGTGGATTGATTCAAGATAATATTTATCGATTTATTTCTGTACATCTAACTGTGGACAACTAGTTGTAGGTTACTAACGAGGACAGCTGACTTAATAAACTTAAAACATCAAAATATATATAAAAGTGTTGTAAATATATTTTGAACATACTTTAATATATATGTATATATTGTTATAGGTTCGTGAATCAACAGTGGCCAAGTCTTACTTCTCGACGAAGTAAAAATCTGTGAAAGTGAGTTATAGTCCCACTTTTAAAATCTAATATTTTTGGGATGAGAATACATGCAGGTTTTATAAATGATTTACAAAATAGACACAAGTACGTGAAACTACATTCTATGGTTGAATTATCGAAATCGAATATGCCCCTTTTTATTAAGTCTGGTAATCTAAGAATTAGGGAACAGACACCCTAATTGACGCGAATCCTAAAGATAGATCTATTGGGCCTAACAAACCCCATCCAAAGTACCGGATGCTTTAGTACTTCGAAATTTATATCATATCCGAAGGGTGTCCCGGAATGATGGGGATATTCTTATATATGCATCTTGTTAATGTCGGTTACCAGGTGTTCACCATATGAATGATTTTTATCTCTATGTATGGGATGTGTATTGAAATATGAAATCTTGTGGTCTATTATTATGATTTGATATATATAGTTTAAACCTATAACTCACCAACATTTTTGTTGACGTTTTAAGCATGTTTATTCTCAGGTGATTATTAAGAGCTTCCGCTGTCGCATACTTAAATAAGGACGAGATTTGGAGTCCATGCTTGTATGATATTGTGTAAAAACTGCATTCAAGAAACTTATTTTGTTGTAACATATTTGTATTGTAAACCATTATGTAATGGTCGTGTGTAAACAGGATATTTTAGATTATCATTATTTGATAATCTACGTAAAGCTTTTTAAACCTTTATTGATGAAATAAAGGTTATGGTTTATTTTAAAATGAATGCAGTCTTTGAAAAACTTCTCATATAGAGGTCAAAACCTCGCAACGAAATCAATTAATATGGAACGTTTTTAATCAATAAGAACGGGACATTTCAGTTGGTATTCGAGCGTTGGTCTTAGAGAACCAGAATTTTGCATTAGTGTGTCTTATCTAGTTTGTTAGGATGCATTAGTGAGTCTGGACTTCGACCGTGTTTACTTGAAAAATGATTGCTTAACAAATTTTGTTGGAAACTATATATTTTTAACATGTGAATATTATGTGATATATTAATCTCTTAACGCGTTTGATATTATGTGATAGATGTCTACCTCTAGAACAAGTCCCATTGACTCACCTAATAATAATGAAGAGTCAAATGTAAATTGGAATGATTCGTGGACTGATTCACAAGTTCCCGAAGAAGAACCGGAAGAAGAGTCGGAACCGGAAGAAGAATCGGAACCGGAAGAAGAATCGGAACCGGATGAAGAAATAGAACCGGTGGGGGAAATAATAAAACGGTTAAGTAAAAGAAAATCCTCAACCAACCGACCAAGGTTAATTATGGTCAATGGTGTTTCCGTCAAGGAAGCAAAATATTGGGAGGATTACCAATTCTCCGATGAATCGGATTCCGACGAGAATTCCGATGATGTTATAGAAATTACCCCAACTGAATTTAAAAAGGCAAAAGAAAATAATAAGGGAAAGGGCATAAAAATAGAGAAATCTAATTCCAACCCCGATGAACTTTATATGTATCGTCAACCCCGAAGTCCTTAAGTTGTAACAATGACCCGGGAACCTCTAAACCACCAGGTTTTTCTAAACCAATGTGGATAACGACGGCTCGTATTAGGGGAACATCATATATCCCTAGAAACTTGGAAAAACGAACCAAAACCGAAGAAGAAGAAACAAGCGAGTCGGAATAAGATAGTTGTATTCGTGTGGTGTAATATATGTAATATAGTGTGCTTATGCTTTATGATATATGTAAAAATTGCTTGTATTAATAATTATTTTTTTATGAATCTAACTCTTGTCTATTTTACAGTATAAAAACACAAAATGGATAGACAACCCAATATTTTAAGAGACCTACCCGGAGACATGATTGATGAAATCTTGTCTAGAGTCGGTCAGAATTCTTCGGCATAACTATTTAAGGCGAGATCAGTTTGTAAGACATTCGAAGAACGTTCCAAGAATGCCTTGGTTTATAAAAGGCTTTCGTTCGAAAGATGGGGAATATCACATTGGGAAATCCATAAGTTACGATGTGTTTACTTTGACGCATATATTGCGGGGAACCCAAATGCTATTTTACGCAATGGGTTAAGAAATTATTTTGACTCAATATATCCGAATATTGGACTTCGTGATTTAGAAAAAGCGGCTAACATGCAACATAAAGAAGCATGTTATGCTTACGGATTAGTAATGTTCGCTTCTCACCAAAGTGAGAACAAGAACATCGGGCTACAACTATTAAACAAAACGTTCCCACAACTGTCGGAGTCGGTAATTGGGGTAAGAAATGAGGTTTTTAGATTGTTACGGGACTGTTGGACATTGGACATTACGTAACCCTCGTCCCTTTGATGACGTTACAACACGCTGTCTTATCAACGGCCATAACGGTTATGTTCCACAAGACCAAGGATGGGAAGTAGTCCTAGTAAAACCAGAATGCATGACTTGTTTCTGGACGTATGAATTACGTGTCTTTATTGCCTTTGCTGAACAACTTGTGTACTAGCTAGAATTATCTTCACAACTATCTTGTATCAAAGTTATTGTGTGCTATATTTCATGCTTTATGTAAAATAAGCGGTATTGTAAGTTTGTAAAATATTGTATAAAAGTTTGAACGAGAAATATTATTATAATCAGTTTTTCATATAGAATTCTAGTAGTTGAATTGTATATTAGCTACTAAGTATGAACTTAACGGGTAGGTACTACCCGAATTTAAACTTATAAAACGGTAATATGAAGAAAAAGCTTTTATAAATGAGTTCATATTATGCTACGAAATACTATTAACTACTCTTAATATTCTGTATGATTAACTTGTTCCATTTGACTATTTTGAAGGAAATGGCACCGACTACTCGACACACCGTGAATATGAATGAAGAGGAATTCCGTACTTTTCTAGCTTCAAATATAGCCGCAGTACAGGCTGCGCTACATACCAACAATAACCTTGGATCTAGCAGTACAGGAAATCGTGTAGGATGCACCTACAAAGAATTCACTGCCTGCAAACCTTTGGAATTTGATGGAACCGAAGGACCGATCGGATTGAAACGGTGGACCGAGAAGGTCGAATCGGTGTTTGCCATAAGTAATTGTACTGAAGAGGACAAAGTAAAGTACGCTATGCATACCTTCACAGGTTCTGCGTTAACATGGTGGAATACCTATCTAGAGCAAGTGGGACAAGACGATGTGTATGCACTACCGTGGTCAGCATTCAAGCACTTGATGAACGAGAAGTACCGTCCCAGAATCGAGGTCAATAAGCTCAAGACAGAACTTAGAGGGTTACGAACCCAAGGATTTGATATTACCACGTACGAAAGACGATTCACAGAATTGTGCCTATTATGTCCGGGAGCATTTGAAGATGAGGAAGAGAAGATCGACGCGTTTTTGAAAGGATTACCGGAAAGAATCCAAGAAAATATAAGTTCACACGAGCCCGCCTCCATACAACAGGCATGTAGAATGGCTCACAAACTAGTGAACCAGATTGAAGAAAGAATTAAAGAACAGACTGCTAAAGAGGCCAATGTGAAGCAAGTCAAAAGAAAGTGGGAGGAAAACGGTGATAAGAATCACCAATACAACAACAACAGCAATTACAACAATAATCGCAACAATTATCCCAACAATCGCAACATCAATCGCAACTACAACAAATGGCCCAACAACAACAACAACAACAACAACAACAGTAACTACAACAATCATCCCAACAACAATAATAACCGCAACAACAACAACAATCAGAAGCAGCTATGCCAAAGGTGTGAAAAGTACCACTCGGGGTTCTGCACCAAATTTTGCAACAAGTGTAAAAGAAATGGTCATAGCACGGCGAAGTGTGAGGTCTACGGACCAGGGGTTAATAGAACGAAAGGAACAAATGGTGTCGGAACGAGTAATGGCGGAGCAAGTAGTGTCGGAGCAAGTTATGCCAATGCAGTTTGTTATAAATGTGGAAAACCGGGCCACATTATTAGAAATTGCCCGAACCAGGAGAACACGAATGGACAAGGCCACGGAAGAGTTTTCAATATTAATGCGGCAGAGGCACAGGAAGACCCGGAGCTTGTTACGGGTACGTTTCTTATTGACAATAAATCTGCTTACGTTTTATTTGATTCGGGTGCGGATAGAAGCTATATGAGTAGAGATTTTTGTGCTAAATTAAGTTGTCCATTGACGCCTTTGGATAGTAAATTTTTACTCGAATTAGCAAATGGCAAATTAATTTCAGCAGATAATATATGTCGGAATCGAGAAATTAAACTGGTTAGCGAAACATTTAAGATTGATTTGATACCAGTAGAGTTAGGGATTTTTGATGTGATAATCGGTATGGACTGGTTGAAAGAAGTGAAAGCAGAGATCGTTTGTTACAAAAATGCAATTCGCATTATACGAGAAAAAGGAAAACCCTTAATGGTGTACGGAGAAAAGGGCAACACGAAGCTACATCTTATTAGTAATTTGAAGGCACAAAAACTAATAAGAAAAGGTTGCTATGCTGTTCTAGCACACGTCGAGAAAGTACAAACTGAAGAAAAGAGCATCAATGATGTTCCCATTGCAAAAGAATTTCCCGATGTATTTCCGAAAGAATTACCGGGATTACCCCCACATCGATCCGTTGAATTTCAAATAGATCTTGTACCAGGAGCTGCACCAATAGCTCGTGCTCCTTACAGACTGGCACCCAGTGAGATGAAAGAACTGTAAAGCCAATTACAAGAACTTTTAGAGCGTGGTTTCATTCGACCAAGCACATCACCGTGGGGAGCTCCTATTTTGTTTGTCAAGAAGAAATATGGTACATTCAGGTTGTGTATCGACTACCGAGAGTTGAACAAACTTACCATTAAGAACCGCTACCCACTACCGAGAATCGACGACTTATTTGATCAACTACAAGGCTCGTCTGTTTATTCAAAGATTGACTTACGTTCCGGGTATCATCAAATGCGGGTGAAAGAAGATGATATTCCAAAGACTGCTTTCAGAACATGTTACGGTCATTACGAGTTTATGGTCATGCCATTTGGTTTAACTAATGCACCAGCTGTGTTCATGGACCTTATGAACCGAGTGTGTGGACCATACCTTGACAAGTTTGTCATTGTTTTCATTGATGATATACTTATTTACTCAAAGAATGACCAAGAACACGGTGAACATTTGAGAAAGGTGTTAGAAGTATTGAGGAAGGAAGAATTGTACGCTAAGTTTTCAAAGTGTGCATTTTGGTTGGAAGAAGTTCAATTCCTCGGTCACATAGTGAACAAAGAAGGTATTAAGGTGGATCCGGCAAAGATAGAAACTGTTGAAAAGTGGGAAACACCAAAAACTCCGAAACACATACGCCAGTTTTTAGGACTAGCTGGTTACTACAGAAGGTTCATCCAAGACTTTTCCAGAATAGCAAAACCCTTGACTGCATTAACGCATAAAGGGAAGAAATTTGAATGGAATGATGAACAAGAGAAAGCGTTTCAGTTATTGAAGAAAAAGCTAACTACGGCACCTATATTGTCATTGCCTGAAGGGAATGATGATTTTGTGATTTATTGTGACGCATCAAAGCAAGGTCTCGGTTGTGTATTAATGCAACGAACGAAGGTGATTGCTTATGCGTCTAGAAAAATTGAAGATTCACGAACAAAATTATACGACGCATGATTTGGAATTAGGCGCGGTTGTTTTTGCATTAAAGACTTGGAGGCACTACTTATATGGGGTCAAAAGTAATATATATACCGACCACAAAAGTCTTCAACACATATTTAATCAGAAACAACTGAATATGAGGCAGCGTAGGTGGATTGAATTGTTGAATGATTACGACTTTGAGATTCGTTACCACCCGGGAAAGGCAAATGTGGTAGCCGATGCCTTGAGCAGGAAGGACAGAGAACCCATTCGAGTAAAATCTATGAATATAATGATTCATAATAACCTTACTACTCAAATAAAGGAGGCGCAACAAGGAGTTTTAAAAGAGGGAAATTTAAAGGATGAAATACCCAAGGGATCGGAGAAGCATCTTAATATTCGGGAAGACGGAACCCGGTATAGGGCTAAAAGGATTTGGGTACCAAAATTTGGAGATATGAGAGAAATGGTACTTAGAGAAGCTCATAAAACCAGATACTCAATACATCCTGGAACGGAGAAGATGTACAAGGATCTCAAGAAACATTTTTGGTGGCCGGGTATGAAAGCCGATGTTGCTAAATACGTAGGAGAATGTTTGACGTGTTCTAAGGTCAAAGCTGAGCATCAGAAACCATCAGGTCTACTTCAACAACCCGAAATCCCGAAATGGAAATGGGAAAACATTACCATGGATTTCATCACTAAATTGCCAAGGACTGCAAGTGGTTTTGATACTATTTGGGTAATAGTTGATCGTCTCACCAAATCAGCACACTTCCTACCAATAAGAGAAGATGACAAGATGGAGAAGTTAGCACGACTGTATTTGAAGGAAGTCGTCTCCAGACATGGAATACCAATCTCTATTATCTCTGATAGGGATGGCAGATTTATTTCAAGATTCTGGCAGACATTACAGCAAGCATTAGGAACTCGTCTAGACATGAGTACTGCCTATCATCCACAAACTGATGGGCAGAGCGAAAGGACGATACAAACGCTTGAAGACATGCTACGAGCATGTGTTATTGATTTTGGAAACAGTTGGGATCGACATCTACCGTTAGCAGAATTTTCCTACAACAACAGCTACCATTCAAGCATTGAGATGGCGCCGTTTGAAGCACTTTATGGTAGAAAGTGCAGGTCTCCGATTTTTTGGAGTGAAGTGGGGGATAGACAGATTACGGGTCCGGAGATTATACAAGAAACTACCGAGAAGATCATCCAAATTCAACAACGGTTGAAAACCGCCCAAAGTCGACAAAAGAGCTACGCTGACATTAAAAGAAAAGATATAGAATTTGAAATTGGAGAGATGGTCATGCTTAAAGTTGCACCTTGGAAAGGCGTTGTTCGATTTGGTAAACGAGGGAAATTAAATCCAAGGTATATTGGACCATTCAAGATTATAGATCGTGTCGGACCAGTAGCTTACCGACTTGAGTTACCTCAACAACTCGCGGCTGTACATAACACTTTCCACGTCTCGAATTTGAAGAAATGTTTTGCTAAAGAAGATCTCACTATTCCGTTAGATGAAATCCAAATCAACGAAAAACTTCAATTCATCGAAGAACCCGTCGAAATAATGGATCGTGAGGTTAAAAGACTTAAGCAAAACAAGATACCAATTGTTAAGGTTCGATGGAATGCTCGTAGAGGACCCGAGTTCACCTGGGAGCGTGAAGATCAGATGAAGAAGAAATACCCGCATCTATTTCCAGAAGATTCGTCAACACCTTCAACAGCTTAAAATTTCGGGACGAAATTTATTTAACGGGTAGGTACTGTAGTGACCTGAACTTTTCCATGTTTATATATATTAATTTAGATGGATATTTACATGATTAAATGTTTCCAACATGTTAAGCAATCAAACTTGTTAAGACTTGATTAATTGAAATATGTTTCATATAGACAATTGACCACCCAAGTTGACCGGCGATTCACGAACGTTAAAACTTGTAAAAATGACATGACGATATATATATGGATATACATATGGTTAACATGATATTATGATAAGTAAGTATCTCCATAAGTATATTAACAATGAGTTATATACATATAAATAAGACTACTAACTTAAGGATTTCGAAACGAGACATATATGTAACGATTATCGTTGTAACGACATTTAAATGTATATATATCATATTAAGATATATTAATATATCATAATATCATGATAATATAATAATTTAACATCTCATTAGATATAATAAACAATGGGTTAACAACATTAATTGAGATCGTTAACTTAAAGGTTTCAAAACAACACTTACATGTAACGACTAACGATGACTTAACGACTCAGTTAAAATGTATATACATGTAGTGTATTTAGATGTATTAAAATACTTTTGGAAGACTTCAAGACATATATCAAAACACTCATACTTAACGAAAATGGTTACAGTTACTTTCCCATTCTTTTCTTTCATCAAGAATTCTAGTCGTATTCTTACCCGTATTATACACAGCTTCAAAACGTACTTACTATGGGTATATACCAATAGGAACTAGCATGGGATTCCACTCTTGATTATGTCATGTATGACTAATCAAGTTTAACTTCTACCATGAGCTAGTCAACTAACTAGAACTCCTTTTAACCCCACTCACCACTCACCAATTACCACTCATCATTCACTCCATTTCACTTCCAATTCTCTTTCTAATTCTCTCTCAACACACACACACACACACACACACTATTATGAACGTATTTTTCCAGTAGTTAATCATCATCTTCATCAAAAATCACTTCAAGAATCAAGCTATAATCATCATAGGAAGAACACGTCAAGAACACTTCAAAAATCCCTTCAAGTTTACTAATTTACTTCCAAGCTTTCTAATCCATTCCAAGTAATCATCTAAGATCAAGAAACCTTTGTTATATACAGTAGGTTATCTTTCTTATTCAAGGTAATATTCATATTCAAACTTTGATTCAATTTCTATAACTATAAACTATCTTAATTCGAGTAAAAATCTTACTTGAACTTGTTTTTGTGTCATGATCCTACTTCAAGAACTTTCAAGCCATCCAAGATCCTTTGAAGCTAGATCATTTCTTGTCACTTTCAGTAGGTTTACCTACTAAACTTGAGGTAGTAATTATGTTCATAACATCATTCGATTCATATATATAAAACTATATTATTCGAAGGTTTAAACTCGTAATCACTAGAACATAGTTTAGTTAATTCTAAACTTGTTCGCAAACAAAAGTTAATCCTTCTAACTTGACTTTTAAAATTAACTAAACACATGTTCTATATCTATATGATATGCTAACTTAATGATTTAAAACCTGGAAACACGAAAAACACCGTAAAACCGGATTTACGCCGTCGTAGTAACACCGCGGGCTGTTTTGGGTTAGTTAATTAAAAAATATGATAAACTTTGATTTAGAAGTTGTTATTCTGAGAAAATGATTTTTATTATGAACATGAAACTATATCCAAAAATTATGGTTAAACTCAAAGTGGAAGCATGTTTTCTAAAATGGTCATCTAGACGTCGTTCTTTCGACTGAAATGACTACCTTTACAAAAACGACTTGTAACTTATTTTTATGACTATAAACCTATACTTTTTCTGTTTAGATTCATAAAATAGAGTTCAATATGAAACCATAGCAATTTGATTCACTCAAAACGGATTTAAAATGAAGAAGTTATGGGTAAAACAAGATTGGATAATTTTTCTCATTTTAGCTACGTGAAAATTGGTAACAAATCTATTCCAACCATAACTTAATCAACTTGTATTGTATATTATGTAATCTTGAGATACCATAGACACGTATACAATGTTTCGACCTATCATGTCGACACATCTATATATATTTCGGAACAACCATAGACACTCTATATGTGAATGTTGGAGTTAGCTATACAGGGTTGAGGTTGATTCCAAAATATATATAGTTTGAGTTGTGATCAATACTGAGATACGTATACACTGGGTCGTGGATTGATTCAAGATAATATTTATCGATTTATTTCTGTACATCTAACTGTGGACAACTAGTTGTAGGTTACTAACGAGGACAGCTGACTTAATAAACTTAAAACATCAAAATATATATAAAAGTGTTGTAAATATATTTTGAACATACTTTAATATATATGTATATATTGTTATAGGTTCGTGAATCAACAGTGGCCAAGTCTTACTTCTCGACGAAGTAAAAATCTGTGAAAGTGAGTTATAGTCCCACTTTTAAAATCTAATATTTTTGGGATGAGAATACATGCAGGTTTTATAAATGATTTACAAAATAGACACAAGTACGTGAAACTACATTCTATGGTTGAATTATCAAAATCGAATATGCCCCTTTTTATTAAGTCTGGTAATCTAAGAATTAGGGAACAGACACCCTAATTGACACGAATCCTAAAGATAGATCTATTGGGCCTAACAAACCCCATCCAAAGTACCGGATGCTTTAGTACTTCGAAATTTATATCATATCCGAAGGGTGTCCCGGAATGATGGGGATATTCTTATATATGCATCTTGTTAATGTCGGTTACCAGGTGTTCACCATATGAATGATTTTTATCTCTATGTATGGGATGTGTATTGAAATATGAAATCTTGTGGTCTATTATTATGATTTGATATATATAGGTTAAACCTATAACTCACCAACATTTTTGTTGACGTTTTAAGCATGTTTATTCTCAGGTGATTATTAAGAGCTTCCGCTGTCGCATACTTAAATAAGGACGAGATTTGGAGTCCATGCTTGTATGATATTGTGTAAAAACTGCATTCAAGAAACTTATTTTGTTGTAACATATTTGTATTGTAAACCATTATGTAATGGTCGTGTGTAAACAGGATATTTTAGATTATCATTATTTGATAATCTACGTAAAGCTTTTTAAACTTTTATTGATGAAATAAAGGTTATGGTTTGTTTTAAAATGAATGCAGTCTTTGAAAAACTTCTCATATAGAGGTCAAAACCTCGCAACGAAATCAATTAATATGGAACGTTTTTAATCAATAAGAACGGGACATTTCACAGGAAACCCAAATGCAATTTTACGCTACGAGTTGAGAGCCTATTTTGACTCCAGATATCCCAACATAGGACTTCGTGCATTAGAAAGAGCTTCAAACATGCAATTTAAAGAAGCATGTTATGTTTACGGGTTAGTAATGTTCGCTTCTCACCAAATTGAGAAAAAGAACATCGGGTTGCAACTTCTAAATAAAACATTCCCACAGGTGACGGATTCAGTGGTTGGGGTGAGAAATAAGGTTTTTAGATTGTTACAGGGCTATTGGGCATTACGTAACCCCCATCCTTTTAACGACATTACAAAATGCTGCCTAGCCAACGGCCACAATGGTTATTTTCCACAAGACCAAGGATGAGAAATAGTATTAGTAAAACCCGAATGCATGACTTGTTTCTGGACTTATGAATTACGTGTCTTTATTGCCTTTGCTGAACGACTTGCGTATTAACTAGAATTGCCTTCACAACTGCCTTGTATCAAAGTCATTGTGTGCTATATTTCATCCTGTATGTAAATTAGTGGTATTGTAAGTTTGTAAAATATTGTATAAAAGTTTGAACGCGAATTATTATTATCAGGTTTTCATATAGAATGGTAGTAGTTGAATTGTATATTAGCTACTAAGTATGAACTTAACGGGTAGGTATTACCCGAATTAAAACTTATAAAACACTAATATGAAGAAAAAGCTTTTATAAATGAGTTCATATTATACTACGAAATACTATTGACTACTCTTAATATTCTATATGATTAACTTAATTCTTTTGGCTATCTTTGAAGGAAATGGCACCGACGACTCATCAGAACTTGAACATGAGCGAGGAAGACTTCCGGGTTTTCCTTGCAGCAAACATGGCCGCAGTACACGCTACGATGCAAAACAACAATAATTATGAATCTAACCATGGAACTAACGCCACAAGAACTCGTGTAGGATGCTCCTACAAAGAATTCACTGCCTGTAAACCTCTGGAATTCGATGGAACTGAGGGTCCAATCGGATTAAAAAGGTGGTCCGAGAAGGTTGAATCGGTGTTTACCATAAGTAAATGTACGGAAGAAGATAGGGTAAAGTACGCCACGCATACCTTCAAATGTATTGCGTTAACATAGTGGAATACCTATCTCGAGCAGGTGGGACAAGGTGCTGCTTACGCACTACCGTGGTCAGCATTCAAACACATGATGAATGAGCAGCACCATCCCAGAAACGAGGTCAATAAGCTCAAGGTAGAGCTTAGAGAACTACGAACGCAAGGATTCGATATTACCACATACAAACGACGATTCACAGAGTTGTGCCTATTGTGTCCAAGAGTGTTCGAAGATGAAGAAGATCGACGCGTTTGTAAAAGGGTTACCAGAAAGGATTAAGGAGGATGTGAGTTCAAACGAGCCCACTTCCATACAAAAGGGCAGTCGATTGGCTCACAAACTCATAAACCAGATTGAGGGGAGAGTTAAAGAGCAGGCGGCCGAGGAGGCCAAAATGAAGCAAGTCAAGAGAAAGTGGGAGGAAAACAGTGACAAGAGTCACCAATACAACAACAACAACAATTACAACCACAATCGTAACAACTATCCCAACAACCGCAACATCAATCGCAACAACAACAATCGCAATCCCAACAATAACTACAACAAATGTTCCAATAACAATAACTACAACAAACGCCCTAATAACAACAACAACTACAACAATAATCACAACAACAATTTCAATAACAACAATGGTAACAACAATCAGAAGACTCAATGCAGAAGGTGTGACGGATACCATCCGGAGAAATACTGTGTTGTAGTGTGTACCAAGTGTAACAGACCCGGTCATGGTGCAACAAAATATGACATCTATGGACCGACGGCCTATAAAAATAATAAAACAAATAATTCTATTGTTTGTTACGGATGCGAAAAGCCGGGCCATTTTAGCAGAGCATGCCCAAACCAAGGGAATAATAATGGGCAAGGCCGTAGAAGAGTCTTCAACATTAATGCGGTTGAAGCGCAGGAAGACCCGGAGCTTGTTACGGGTACGTTTCTTATTGACGATAAATCTGCTTATGTTTTATTTGATTCGGGTGCGGATAGAAGCTATATGAGTAGAGATTTTTGTGCTAAATTAAGTTGTCTATTGACGCCTTTGGATAATGAATTTTTACTCGAATTAGAAAACGGTAAATTAATTACCGCAGATAAAATATGTCAGAATCGAGAAATTAAACTGGTTAGGAAACATTTAAGATTGATTTGATACTAGTAGAGTTAGGGAGTTTTGATGTGATAATCGGCATGGACTGGTTAAAAGAGGTGAAAGAAGAAATCGTTTGTTACAAAAATGTGATTCGCATTATGCGCGAAAAGAGAAAACCCTTAATGGTGTACGAAGAAAAGAGCAACACGAAGCTAAATCTTATTAGTAATTTGAAGGCGCAAAAGCTAATAAGAAAAGGTTGATATGCCGTTCTAGCACACGTCGAGAAAGTTCAAACTGAAGAGAAGAACATCAATGATGTTCCCGTCGTAAAAGAATTTCCCGATGTATTTTCGAAAGAATTACGAGGATTACCTCCCCACCGGTCCATTGAATTTCAAATAGACCTTGTACCAGGAGCTGCACCAATAGCTCGTGCACCATACAGACTCGCACCCAGCGAAATGAAGGAATTACAAAGTCAATTACAAGAACTTTTGGAACGTGGTTTCATTCGACCAAGCACATCACCGTGGGGAGCTCCTGTTTTGTTTGTCAAAAAGAAGGATGGTACATTCAGGTTGTGTATCGACTACCGAGAGTTGAACAAACTTACCATCAAGAATCGTTATCTACTACTGAGAATTGACGACTTATTCGATCAACTACAAGGCTCATCGGTTTATTCGAATATCGATTTACGTTTCGAGTATCATCAAATGCGGGTGAAGGAGGATGATATTCCGAAGACTGCTTTTAGGACACGTTATGGTCATTATGAGTTTATGGTTATGCTGTTTGGTTTGACTAACGCACCAGCTGTGTTCATGGACCTCATGAACCGAGTGTGTGGACCATATCTTGACAAGTTTGTCATTGTCTTCATCGATGACATACTTATTTACTTAAAGAATGATAAAGAGCACGAAGAACATTTGAGAAAAGTACTAGAATTACTGAGGAAAGAAAAATTGTACGCTAAATTTTCAAAGTGTGCATTTTGGTTGGAAGAAGTTCTATTCCTTAGACATGTATTAAACAAAGAAGGTATTCAGGTTGATCCATCAAAGATTAAAACTGTTGAAAACTGGGAAACCCCGAAAACTCCGAAGCATATACGCCAATTTTTAGGTTTGGCTGGTTACTACAGAAGATTCATCCAAGATTTTTCCAAAATAGCAAAATCCTTGACTGCATTAACGCATAAAGGGAAGAAATTTGAATGGAAGGATGAACAAGAGAAAGCGTTTCGGCTATTGAAGAAAAAGCTAACTACGGCACCTATATTGTCATTGCCTGAAGGGAATGATGACTTTGTGATTTATTGTGACGCATCAAAGCAAGGTCTCGGTTGTGTATTAATGCAACGAACGAAAGTAATTGCTTATGCGTCTAGACAATTGAAGATTCACGAGCAAAATTATACGACTCACGATTTGGAATTGGGTGCTGTTGTTTTTGCATTAAAGACTTGGAGGCACTACTTATATGGGGTCAAAAGTATCATATATACCGAACACAAAAGTCTCCAACATATATTTGATCAGAAACAACTAAACATGAGGCAGCGTAGATGGATTGGGTTGTTGAATGATTACGACTTTGAGATTCGATACCATCCGGGGAAGGCGAATGTGGTAGCCGACGCCTTGTGCAGAAAGGACAGAGAACCTATCCGAGTAAAAGCTATGAATATAATTATTCATACTAACCTTACTACTCAAATAAAGGAGACGCAACAGGGAGTTTTAAATGAGGGAAATTTGAAGAATGAAATACCAAAGGATCGGAGAAACATCTTAATATTCGGGAAGACGGTACCCGTTATAGGGCTGAAAGAATTTGGGTACCAAAATTTGGAGATGTGAGAGAAATGATACTTAGAGAAGCACATAAAACCAGATATTCAATACATCCCGGAGTGGGAAAGATGTACAAAGATCTCAAGAAACACTTTTGGTGGTCGGGTATGAAAGCCGATATTGCTAAATACGTAGGAGAATGTTTGACGTGTTCTAAGGTCAAAGCTGAACATCAGAAACCATCAGGTTTACTTCAAGAACCTGAAATCCTGGAATGGAAATGGGAAAACATTACCATGGATTTCATTACTAAATTGCCAAGGACTGTAAGTGGTTATGATACTATTTGGGTAATAGTCGATCGTCTCACCAAATCAGCACACTTTCTACCAATGAGAGAAGATGACAAAATGGAGAAGTTAGCACGACTATACTTGAAGAAAGTCGTCTCCAGACATGGAATACAAGACTCTATTATCTCTGATAGGGATAACAGATTTGTTTCAAGATTCTGGAAGACGTTACAATAAGCATTGGGGACTCGTCTAGACATGAGTACTGCCTATCATCCACAAACTGATGGGCAGAGCGAAAGGACGATACAGATACTTGAAGACATGCTACGAGCATGTGTTATTGATGTTGGAAACAGTTGGGATCGACATCTACCATTAGCAGAATTTTCCTACAACAACAGTTACCACTCGAGTATTGAGATGGAACCGTTTGAGGCACTTTATGGTAGAAAGTGCAGGTCTCCGATTTGTTGAAGTGAGGTAGGGGATAGACAAATTACGGGCCCAGAAATTTTCCAAGAAACTACATAGAAAATCATTCAAATTCAACAACGGTTGAAAACCACCCAAAGTCGACAAAAGAGCTACGCGGACATTAAAAGAAAAGATATAGAATTTGAAATTGGAGAGTTGGTCATGCTTAAGGTTTCACCTTGGAAATGTGTTGTTCGGTTTGGTAAACGGGGGAAACTAAATCCAAGGTACATTGGACCATTCAAGATTATAGATCGTGTCGGACCAGTAGCCTACCGACTTGAATTACCTCAACAACTCACCAATGTACATAATACTTTTCATGTCTCGAATATGAAGAAATGCTTAGCCAAAGAAGATCTCACTATTCCTTTAGACGAAATTAAAATCAACGAAAAGCTACAATTCGTTGAAGAACCCGTCGAGATAATGGATCGTGAGGTTAAAAGACTCAAGCAAAACAAGATACCAATCATTAAAGTTTGATGGAATGCTCGTAGAGGACCTGAGTTCACCTGGTAACGAGAAGATTAGATGAAGAAGAAATACCCACACTTATTTCCAGAAGATGAGTCAACACCTTCAACAGCTTAAAATTTCGGGAAGAAATTTATTTAACGGGTAGGTACTGTAGTGACCCGAACTTTTTCATGTTTATATGTTAAATGAAAACTATATTTACATGATTAAATGTTTCCAACATGTTAAGCAATCAAACTTGTTGATAGTGCTCCAAATGAACATATAATTAGGCGCAATATCATTCCAATATGTAAAGGTTTTAGTTACAATTGTTCTATTTTTAAGTTGTAATCGTTTAAATAAATAAATGCGAAGACGAAGCACGAAGATTAAAGAATTGAAGAAAAAGTGCCACTAAAACTGGAAAAGGGTCCTTAAAGCCATAGTGCACTCAAAAGCGTCCTAAAAAGTGAGTTAAAAGACAGGAAAATAATTTTTTGTGCAAATTACAAATCGCGAAACGCAAAGTACAAGATATCTACGCGTACGAAAGGACGTTCGAAAACTCGGAGCTGAGACATAAACCGGTCGTAAACGTACGAGACAACGGAGCTAAAATTACAAGTCAACTATGCACAAGAATATAATATAATATATATATAATTAATATAAATTATATATATTATATATATATATTTAAATAAAACGTCGGCAAGCAAGAAAACAAAAGCAAGTGGCCTGATACAGCTGGCCATGCGATCGCATGGCCTGACTGCCTTAATCCCATGCAATCGCATGGCAGGTAAAAGGTGGCCAGGTCCTATAAACTGGCCAATTTTCTGCGAATTATACACACCTCAATTTTCTTTCTTCCTCTGTAAAGAATTATATATACATATATATATATATATATATATATTTATAATTTAAAGTTTAAATTAAGTTAATAATAATTTGGTTAATGTAAGAAATGTTTTAAGGTTTTGTAAGACAGAACTCTGTCCGTGTAACGCTACGAGATTAAATGCCACTGTAAGCTAAAGATTCAAAACCTTCTCCATTCAAGATTCATTCTCTAATAGGTTGATTTCTTGTTCTTAACAATGAATTCTACTTATCACTTGATTGCTCTGCTGTTTGTTAATATGATTATTGGCTAAACTCTATAATGTTTGTCTAGATTAATAACTGAGGTATTGGATGTAATCTTATGGATTGAATGTATTTTTTGTGATAGTTTTAAGTTTGATTCAAGAACATGCTTATTGATGCTAAAAATCATTTGTAACTAGTTAATTGATATGTTGTTGATAAAGAGAACTCTTGTTGATTTATCATATTGATTTACAATCAGCTTGTCTTAGATTGATTGTTTACTAAACCGGACCAAGGGGGTAAATTAGATTCAATTGGTTAGACGATATAGGGATGAATTGTATGCAACGAACGTTTGTACAATTATTGATAACTATTAACATAGAAGTCAAGTTTCAAGCCTTAGAACTAGTTAAGTTATCCGATTACAAATACAAGAACTATAGTGAAAAGGGAACCCTTGATCTTGTAATTGTGTTTGCGTGTTTACTTAAGAGAACTCTTGGTGAACCTATTAGATAACTTACACACATAACCATTCAATCGGGTTTTAATATCAAAACTTACATCCAATACCGAGGGTAAAATATCTAGATGAACATTTCGTCTCTTTGATCTAAATCAAACTATCTTATTTGCTTTCTTTGCACTTGTTTTCATTATATAAACTTAAAAGACCAAAAATATTGTTTTTACCTTTAATCTTCTCTGATTTGGTTAATCGTTAAATAGCCACAAAAACATAATATCTTGTACCTTTAAGTTTCATTTACTTAGTTAATCATAATATAGTTTCTAATTCTAGTTTGACTAATACAACTGTCTTTGGAACGATACACGGAATTTATCATTTACTATACTACTACACGATCGGGTACACTGCCCGTTAGTGTGTAACAATCTTTAATCGGTATTTTTCCATACTATTTCATACAACAATTCATATACCACGTTTTGCACATCAAGTTTTTGGCGCCGCTGCCAGAGACAGTTTTGTGTCAAAATAGAATTATTAACTAATTTGTGATTAAGTAGTTTCTTAATTCTTTTTAAATTATTAACAGTCTTTGATTTTTAGACTTATAGAATCGGTGCGTTTAATAGTTTTGTTAGTTGTGTGATTGACAGATTTTAGGTTGCATATGCCACATACCCGAAGTTCAGATTCTCCATTACTTACACCGCTTACAGAACCTGATAGAAAGCTTGGAAGAATTCCAAAAGAAGTACTTTAACTTTTTGAATCTTCATCAAAGCAAGAAACTTTTGATTCAGAATCAAGTATAACCAAGCCAAGATATTCGGAATTTGGTGAACCCGTTCATCCTCCAAATTTTGAAATGGAAGGAGAGGCAAGACCAGTGGTACCAAGACAATCAATGGCGGCCAAGATGAAGGCAACCCGAACCGGACAAGGAAGTGCAATTACTCAGACACCTGGTGAGGTAAAATTTGAAATAAAAGGACCTATTCTCCAAATGATTAACAACAGATGTCAATTTGGTGGTGGTCCGAATGAAGATGCAAACGAACATATTCATCTTTTTTAAGAGATATGTCTTCTATTCAAACTTCAACCGGACACTGATCAAGCCATATTCTTAAGACTTTTCCCATGGACACTCCACGGGGAAGCACGGAGTTGGTTAGATTCATTGCCCGAGGCTACGATAGAAACTTGGGATGGTATGTTGGAAAAATTTCTTAAGAAATATTTTCCAGCTTCTAAGTCCGCGAGACTCCAACAAGAAATTACCCAATTTTGTCAAAAGCTGATGGAAACCTTATATGAAGCATGGAATCGATTTTCCAAAATGCTGAGAGGTTGTCTAATCCATGGGTTGGATACCTTCCAAAAAATTCAAATCTTTTACAAGGGTTGTGATGTTGCAACCCGTATTTCTATCGATCAAGCGGCTGGAGGTTCACTCATGGACAAAATCGAGCAAGAAGCTTATGAGATAATCGAGAAGCAAGCCGATTATTCTCATGAGTGGCATCAAGAATGACCAATTTCTCGTCATGCTCAAGTCCAAAGTGACGGTGCTTATGATGACCTTAGTTCCCTAAGTGTGAAAATAGACGGTGTTGCTCGAAACATGGAAAAGATCACCAAGGAAATCCATAGTATGAAGGTAGGTTGTGAATACTGTGGTGGTCTCCATTTAGGAAAAGATTGTGATGCCGGTTTGACAATGGCTTAGAAAGAAGAAGTGGCATTCATAAGCTAAAGAAATAATAATCAATTTCAAGGAAGAGCCCAATTTAACCGAAACTTCAACAACCCCTACAACCCTCAAGGTCAAAATTTCAATTACCAACAAGGGTCAAGTAGTGGGTTCCAACAACAATCTCCGGGTTTTTATCAAAAACCCCAACATGAAGAGAAAAAGTCAAATATAGAGAGTTTGTTGGAGAAGTTAATTGCATCGCAAACTCAACTTGTTACCAATATAAGCCAAACGAATGAGAAGAATGAGCAACAATTTAGAAACCAACAATCTTCCATTCAAGTATTGGAACAACAGATGAGTAATCTTGCTAAATTATTAAGCGAAAGAAAACCGGGGGAATTGCCAAGCAACACGCAATCTAATCCCCGAAACGAGCAAGCAAAAGCTATCACCACCCGAAGTGGAGTAACCTATGATCCACCAAGAATGCCAGAAGTCTCTGACTTTTGTTACCATTAATGAAAGAGAATGAACCAGATAGTGTAAATGAACCGGAGAAGGAGAAGGAGCCGAAAAATGTGGTTGAAAGTGTTGACAATGAGCACACAGACGGTCAAGAAGACACAGTGCGAGTCAAACCAGTTGTTAAAGCGTATCAACCACCACTCCCATTCCCAAGAAAACAAAGATTGGAGAAGCTCGAGGAAGAAAAATCAAGATTCATGTAGTTCATCAAGAAAGTTAACGTAAATTTACCTTTTATTAATGTTATTGCAGAAATGCCTAAATATGCTCGATTCTTGAAGGATATGCTCACCAACCGCAAGAAGATGGAAAGCGTTTCATCGGTCACTTTAAATGCTAGATGTTCAGCGCTGGTGTCCAACACACTTCCCGAAAAGCTTCAAGATCCTGGTTGTTTCACTATTCCATGTCTAATGGGTGACCTTGATTGTTTGAGGGCATTAGCCGATTTGGGGGCTAGTATCAATTTGATGCCCTATTCAATTTACCTTAAATTAGCCCCTGGGGAACTCAAGACCACACGAATGGCTATTCAACTAGCTGATCACTCTGTAAAATTCCCTCGAGGAATAATAGAGAATATGTTAGTTAAGACCGGGAATCTGATTTTTCCGGCAGACTTTGTGGTTTTAGACATGGAAGTTGATGAAAGAATACCAATTATTTTGGGTCGACCATTTTTAAATACTGCTAGATGTGTCATTGATGTTTATGATCAGCAGTTGACCCTTAGAATTGGTGAAGCTAGTGCGACTTTTGCAATTGACAAGTCATTAAAATATCCTGAATCTTCAGATGATACTTGTTATTTTATGCAAAGCATAGATTCGCATTATGAGTTCTTGCAAGAATTTCCCGAATCAGATGAAACAGGTACATACGATTTGGCGAGTGGAGATGAAGAATTTCCTGAAGAAGAAATGGATGTGATGGCTACATTAATGGCAAATGGGTATGAACCAACTGAGGAGGAGTTAGAACAACTGAACAAGGATAGCGAGTACCGGAGTAAACCCTCAATTGAGGAACCTCCAATTTTGGAGCTTAAGCCGCTCCTTGATCATCTTGAGTACGCTTTCCTTCAGGAGGATTCGAAGCTTCCGGTAATTATTTCCTCACTTCTTTCTAAACATAAAAGAGAACGTCTTGTTTCCTTGTTACAGGCCCACAAATCGGCCATTGCATGGAAAATTCATGATATAAACGGAATTAGTCCTTCTTATTGTACTCACAAGATCTTAATGGAAGAAAATTCCAAACCAGTGGTGCAACGTCAAAGGAGGCTAAATCCTCATATGCAAGATGTTGTCAAGAAGGAGATCATTAAATTGCTAGATGCAGGTCTAATCTACCCAATCTCAGATAGTCCATGGATAAGCCCGGTCATTGTGTTCCTAAAAAGGGTGGTATAACTATTACCACCAATGATAAAGACGAGCTTATCACTACACGGACTGTTAAATTGACTATCGTAAGTTAAACGATGCCACTAGAAAAGACCATTTTCTGCTACCATTCATTGATCAAATGTTAGAGAGACTAGCGGGAAATAGCTTTTATTATTTCCTAGATGGTTTTTCGAGGTACTTTCAAATTTCCATCTACCCTGAGGATCAAGAAAAGACTACCTTCACGTGTCCCTATGGCACCTTTTCATACCGCCGAATGCCCTTTGGTCTATATAATGCTCCTGCAACATTCTAAAGGTGCATGATGGCCATTTTCCATGATATGATTGAAGAATGCATGGAAGTGTTCATGGATGACTTTTCAGCCTTCGGTGACACTTTTGTAACGACCCAAACCAAAACACAAACGAACCCGCGGAAAATATCAAATAAAAAAAAAGTTTTGCTGGAATAGCATATGGCACGGCGTGCTAGAAGGCCGTGCAGCGCGCCATTCTGGTCTGTCCCAAAAGTCTTGAAATGCTAAAAAGATTGGCCACTTCCCGACATAATTAGACAAAACGCTTTTAACAACATATTCAAATAAAATGAGTTTTACAAAGCTGGGCCCACATCGGCCGTTTTACGAGTTTAATTCAAAATATGAGTTTCGACCATCAAAAAGTTTAAGTACCAAACTACACTACGAGCATGGTGTTTGGGATTAAACTACCCAAGTCTCGGTCAAACTCCAAAAGCTAAAAATCCCAAAAGCATTCTCTAACAACGACGGGATCTTTAATCCAAGATGATGCCCTTACCCTTGTCCACAACCGAACCTATAAAAAGGTAAACAACGAGAGGGTAATCAAAGCTTAGTGAATATAATAATTATACACATACATATATAATATACCTACTTGCAAATCACTTACTCAAACACCGCATACATGCTAGCAACACAATCAGCTTATAATCTCGAATACAAGCTAGAAATCTCCAATACCACAAACTAGCATAGCAACGCATATAATATAATTCGAATAATATATTATGCTTACACTTACAGCACAAATAACCATGGTTAACCAATCGTACAAGGGAATGGCGCTCGCAAAAATGCCATCGGTGTTCATAGCATCCGTTAGGGTACTTAACACCTCGTATCACTAACCCCTAGGGTGGCACCTTAACACCTCGGCACTTCACCCCGAGTGGCATCTTAACACCTCGATGCTTCACTCATTATTTTACGGAGTGGTGTCTTAACACCTCGACACTACACCCCTAGGTGGCATCTTAACACCTCGATGCTTCACCCCGAGTGGCATCTTAACACCTCGATGCTACACTCATCACGTGAAACGTGGTGTCTTAGCACCTCGACACTAAAGATTTCACGCTACAACAAATAGATACATTATATACCTACACATATAATTATTCCACTCACCTTACGCCTTCGGTGAAAGATAATCAAGTCCGAGAACCTTCAATGTAACGTACCTATTACATTATACATAATATCAATCACAAACTCAAGTTGGTCAACCCACTAAAACTCCATTCTAGGGTTATCTTGACCCATGGTGCAATTTTGACCCATTTGCAACCCTAACCCTAATATTTGGGTTAACATCCCTAAAACCCTAATCATTATCCAAGTTAGGTCTTAAAACACATTTTAAAACAAGGTTTATGCACTAAACATAAACATTAACTAACTTAGGTCCATTTTGACCCGTTTGACCAATTTAAGGTCAACACACCCATTTCGAGTCACCCATTAACCCACACAACGCCCACTTACATATATATAGGTGTACTAGCAATTTACTAACTACTTAAGGTTCATTAACAATAATTAATACTTGAAAAATCCTAGTTAGTCCTCTTTGAGTCAACATAACCCAAATTTACCCAAAACACCCAATTTACTAACAAAGTGGGTTTTAAGTTCACCATAAACCCTAACTCTAACCCTTACACAAAATTGAATCAAGAAATCAAGATTAAAGCATACCACTACCACCAAAACGTAGCTAGGAAGTAGATGAACAACTTTAGAACTTGAGCTTAAGCAAGAATCCTCCTTCTTCTTCTCCAATATGAGTTTTCTCTCACTAGGTTATCACTCTCTCTCTAGAATTGAATGGATGAGGTTGAAGTAGATGGAAATGGAGTTGATGAGGCTTCATAAACTGATCTAAGGCCTTAAAGTAGGCCCTTTTGTAGATTTACCAAATTGCCCTCAAAATATCTAATTTAAAAGAAAGAAGGAATCTGTCACAGACAAACGGCGCCGCGCGGCACGGCGCGCCAAACGCCCAGACCAGATTCTGCCTTCTTTTTAAATTATGAAACGAACACCCACACTTCAAAGATCATATTTACGCATATGTATGGTGAAATATTTGGGTCTTACAACTCTCCCCCACTTAGAATCGATCACGTCCTCGTGATCCTCGTCACTTAACCACCCGGAACCGCACTCTATGGTCCTCAACAACCATTACAATCCAAATTCCACCACATTACACATTAACCCGAAGATTAATCCAAACTAAGTACACATTTGCACGCATTCTGAAACGTGCAATACACACAACATTCGAAGTCTATAACAATCACTTAGAATACGCGAAATCGCCACGTATTCTTCCAACTTCTCTAGGCAATCCTTCTCTAATAGTCACCATTAATAACCAAATCGTCACCCGTGATTTATTAAAATTCACAATCCAAGCACAAGAATTTGCTCAATCCCTCCAATCGGGAAAAACTCAATCGACCTCGTATCGAGATATCAATCCCTGAGCGTATCCTTACCAAGTACAATGCTAAAAACAACCAAGTCTCAACCTAAAGTCAACAACTCAAAATGATGAAAACCGGACAAAAACGAATCCTTACGGATTAAACTTATTACCTATCTTCCTTAGTAGTGCGCAAACACGGCTAGTACGCAGCTATCGTAATATCGTAAGCAAGCGACCAAAACCGCTAACGTCCAAATCGACTATGGCAATACAAAACCCAATGTGTACAAAATGGCTGATGCCACCCCTTAACAACATGTGAGCGAAACACGGTTATCGCATCACTAATCACAAAACATGGTCCTCCCGAACCCACCATTTGCGTATAAAACAACCAATAGTTCTCAATACTAAACGCATGAAGGTTATTTCACACAAAACTCAAGTGTCCAAAAACGGCTATTACTCACCACCATGTGCACAAAACGGCTATGTGCACAATTTATACGGGCAATTAATCATCATAAACCTACAAATAACGGTTCTTTCCGGAACCGCTCACCATCAATCACAACCAAAAGTGGTTAACGAAGAGCTAATCCTTCCGGATATCACTCATCACCTATCATAAGTCAAACGCGGTCAACATAGAGATAAACCCAAATAAACATACACTAAATCACCTTGTGGTACCCAAAATCAAAGCAATCACACCATCGGAGTCAAAAGTTGCACTAGCAGGTATAAGAAGGCACCTGACGTTGCGTTGTCCAACTCCAATTACTAACACCGAGCCTCCAAAGACTCGACCCATACGGGGTCTACTCCTGGTGTCCCACGCCAACTGACTACACGCAGTCACACAAATCTAAAGAATGTTACGGCTCAACGCCCATGACTTCTAGCGACACCAAGGCTTACACCTTTCTAGCTTCATTATAACCATTAAACCGGTTACCTACATACATAAGGATAGTTAACCACCACGACCCTACTCGCACATGAACGGGGTTAACGGGAATGCCTCTCGAACGGCATACCGCGTGCACCCCCAAATTCCTAGAAGGAAAGAGTGGCCGTCAAGAGCGCACAACACTCGCCACATAATCACAAAGCCGCCACCGAAATCGAACCGTCAATTAACGTGTATACAAATACATCATAATACGTTATTATCGTTAAACGTACCACCATACTCTAGTTACGGCCTAATTGGTTTCACCATAAAGCTCAACACAACAATTGGGACTACGCCCTACACGGTCTCATCACTATACGCTCGGTTAAGCTCTCGCGGCTACACCAAATCAAAACACAACACTATCGATAAGATGTTTACACGTCACGTACTCTCACATGGTGATATAACACCCGGTGCATACTAAACCAATAACACGCGCACACAAGCAACTAGTTGTTAACTCACATAAGAGCAACAATACACACACAATCTACAAAGCCTACGGGTCTCACTCGAATGAGCTTAACGACCCCAAAACCACAACGCAATAAGCCTAGACAACAGAAGACTCAAGCAACAGAGTCAAGGCACAACACGCCGACCTATCCAACCAATCTCCTCATCGATCATAGTCCACGATCCCTCGCGAATTCATTTCACCATAAAACCGCCGCTCACTTTCTTCCGTTGGCATTAATTAAACAACGACCTAACACTAACATAACTCGTACCTTGTATATCAAGAACGCCTCTACCCGCAGGGTAGGCCTTTCCAACCAGTGGGTTCACTCGATCCGTTCTACCCGAATTTTTTTTTTTTTTTTTACGACCAACAACACACCTATTCTTACCTTCCGGAAAGAGAGTGAACAAAGTTATCATAACAATTGCGTTACTCACATCCTTGCCATCAAACAACGTCCTTGACTTGTTCCCGTCAAGTCCGTGTCCGCATCCCCGACAATCTTGCACATCCATCTCGTTAGGGAGATGAAATTTACCAGTCTAGTATCTCACGATTCGTACGTCACCTCACACTGTTCCATTCGTCCGATGCTACCAATCTCACGACTAATTGACTTCAGTCATATCCAACCTATGAACCTTACGGTTCTCCAACTTTTGACACCAAAACGAACACTCGTTATTAACTAACACTAAAGCCCAATTATATAGGTTGGTAAAACCAAACCCGTCACTCCATCCTAGGAATGTTTAGAAACTTAAGTCCCTCATCCGTCAACCCAAATATCAATATAGGGTAATTCCATTAGGAATGCTATCCCTAACAATACCCCGTATTTACACAAATGCGTTCGCCCCCAAGTGGCATTCTCATAAGTCAATGACTCAAGCGCTACCCTAGTGCACTATCATTAATAGCACCAACATACCAAATCTTCACCGAGTTCACTTTAGCCTAATTAGATCCCGAATCAAAGTTTAAGTCTCTAATACATACACGAATCCATCGGCACACAACAACAATAAGGCATATTTGTACCAAAGACGAAAATACCTGAAACACCATCGTTGGACCCTTGCGCTTCACTGATCATCAGATAGTCATGCTCTAACCTTCTAACTCGATCGACAAACAATTCGGAACACTCTGACTTTCGGTGTCCCTTCTTTTGGCAAATAAGGCACTTGATCGCGCTTAAAGGTACACTCGTACAATCCCGTGCCCAATGACCTCGTCCTCCACACCTAAAGCACGTAGGCCCATAATCTCTTTTACTCCTCTTCTTCACTTTTTCAACACCTTCGGGCGTACTTCTTGCCCTTTTACTAGGAGCACCTCTTGATTCGAACTTTTTCTTACCCAAAGAGTGATCAGCAAATTTTGAAGCATGAGATTCAATCCCCATAGTTGCTCCTTCGTCACCGTCACCTTGAGGTTTAGGAAATCTCTTTTCTAACTCTTCCTTCACGACCTTAGGCACTTGGTCTCGGACCATCTCGGTCACTATTCCCTCGAACGACTCTTGGAGAACTTGCTTAACCTTGTCGGCGAAAATCAAAATATAGCGTTTTAACTCCGCCTCAATCCTTAAGGTTAACTCATCCTTCCCCTCATGAATAGGCCCGTCCATTCCATATCCCTCTTCCGTCTTCATTCTAAAGAATGCAATCGATTAGGCAATGAACGAGTACAATCCTACGTACAATCCCGACTCATCTTGCTCGGAAATCGTCTTACATCACTTGTCAAATACGATTTGCACCCGTAAAAATGGTAGCTAATCATTATTACGCGTACACGCCGTCTTCACTCGTTAGTACCACGACCGCTTTGCTCGATGATATAACCCAACAAAAATATAAAATATATTAATAATATCCGCATATTAACATATACGTTAGTCCACCGATAATCTAGGACACTATCCGAATTCCCGTTCCGACCCGTAATCCTACAAGTCCCGCACAAATAAGCACACACAAAAGTCTAAGTCTAGGCACCTATCTCAAGTCACCTAAATCCCTTAGACCATGCTCTGATACCACTTGTAACGACCCAAACCAAAACACAAATGAACCCGCGGAAAATATCAAATAAAAAAAAAAGTTTTGCTGGAACAGCATATGGCGCGGCGCGCCAGAAGGCTGCGCGGCGCGCCATTCTGGTCTGTCCCAAATGTCTTGAAATGCTAAAAAGATTGGCCACTTCCCGACATAATTAGACAAAACGCTTTTAACAACATATTCAAATATGTAAAACTAACACATTCCATTAATAAAATGAGTTTTACGAAGCGGGGCCCACATCGGCCGTTTTACGAGTTTAATTCAAGATATGAGTTTCGACCATCAAAAAGTTTAAGTACCAAACTACACTACGAGCATGGTGTTTGGGATTAAACTACCCAAGTCTCGGTCAAACTCCAAAAGCTAAAAATCCCAAAAGCATTCTCTAACAACGACATGATCTTTAATTCAAGATGATGCCCTTACCCTTGTCCACAACCGAACCTATAAAAAGGTAAACAACGAGAGGGTAAGCAAAGCTTAGTGAATGAAATAATTATACACATACGTATATAATATACCTACTTGCAAATCACTTACTCAAACACCGCATACATGCTAGCAACACAATTAGCTTATAATCTCGAATACAAGCTAGAAATCTCCAATACCACAAGCTAGCATAGCAACGCATATAATATAATTCGAATAATATATTATGCTTACACTTACAACACAAATAACCATGGTTAACCAATCGTACAAGGGAATGGCGCTCGCGAAAACGCCATTGGTGTTCATAACATCCGTTAGGGTACTTAACACCTCGTATCACTAACCCCTAGGGTGGCACCTTAACACCTTAGCACTTCACCCCGAGTGGCATCTTAACACCTCGATGCTTCACTCATTATTTTAGGGAGTGGTGTCTTAACACCTCGACACTACACCCCTAGGTGGCATCTTAACACCTCGATGCTTCACCCCGAGTGGCATCTTAACACCTCGATGCTTCACTCATCATGTGAAACGTGGTATCTTAGTACCTCGACACTACACATTTCACGCTACAACAAATAGATACATTATATACCTACACATATAATTATTCCACTCACCTTACGCCTTCGGTGAAAGATAATCAAGTCCGAGAACCTTCAATGTAACGTACCTATTACATTATACATAATATCAATCACAAACTCAAGTTGGTCAACCCACTAAAACTCCATTCTAGGGTTATCTTGACTCATGGTGCAATTTTGACCCATTTGCAACCCTAACCCTAATATTTAGGTTAACATCCCTAAAACCCTAATCATTATCCAAGTTAGGTCTTAAAACACATTTTAAAACAAGGTTTATGCACTAAACACAAACATTAACTAACTTAGGTCCATTTTGACCCGTTTAACCAATTTAAGGTCAACACACCCATTTCGGGTCACCCATTAACCCACACAACGCCCACTTACATATATATATATAGGTGTGCTAGTAATTTACTAACTAATTAAGGTTCATTAACAACAATTAATACTTGAAAAACCCTAGTTAGTCCTCTTTGAGTCAACATAACCCAAATTCACCCAAAACACCCAATTTACTAACAAAGTATGTTTTAAGTTCACCATAAACCCCAACTCTAACCCTTACACAAAATTGAATCAAGAAATCAAGATTCAAGCATACCACTACCACCAAAACGTAGCTAGGAAGTAGATGAACAACTTTAGAACTTGAGCTTAAGCAAGAATCCTCCTTCTTCTTCTTCTTCTTCTTCTTCTCCAAAATGAGTTTTCTCTTACTAGGTTATCACTCTCTCTCTAGAATTGAATGGATGAGGTTGAAGTAGATGGAAATGGAGTTGATGAGGCTCCATAAACTGATCTAAGGCCTTAAAGTCGGACCTTTTGTGAATTTACCAAATTGCCCTCAAAATATCTAATTTAAAAGAAAGAAGGAATCTGTCACAGACAAACGGCGCGACGCGCCAAATGCCCAGACCAGATTCTGCCTTCTTTTTAAATTATGAAACGAACACCCACACTTCAAAGATCATATTTACGCATATGTACGGTGAAATATTTGGGTCTTACAACTTTCGATTCATGCCTTCTAAATTTGGAGAAAATGCTAATAAGGTGTGAGAAATCGAACTTAGTGCTAAACTGGGAGAAATGCCACTTTATAATTAAAGAAGGCATTGTCTTGGGGCACAAAATCTCAAGTGTTGGTATTCAGGTGGATCCAGCAAAGGTTGACGTCATTGCCAACCTTCCACCTCCTTCAAATGTGAAGGGTGTGAGAAGTTTTCTTGGGCATGCCGGATTTTACCGGCGATTTATTAAGGATTTTTCAAAAATTGCAACGCCATTGAATAAACTTCTCGAAAAAATGCACCCTTTGTTTTCACAAGTGAATGCACTAAGGCATTCAACATTTTAAAACAAAAACTTGTTAACGCACCAATAATCATAGCTCCAAATTGGTCATTACCATTCGAGCTAATGTGCGATGCATCGGATTTTGCAGTTGGTTCAATTTTGGGCCAACGGGTTAAGAAACGTTTTCAACCCATTTATTATGCAAGCAAGACTTTACAAGGAGCCCCATTGAACTACACAACAACGGAAAAAGAGCTCCTTGCTATCGTCTTTTCTTTTGACAAATTTCGATCATATCTTGTCCTATCAAAGACAATGTCTTCACCGATCATTCTGCATTGAAATACCTTTTTTCTAAACCAGATGCCAAACCTCGATTGCTAAGATGGGTCTTGCTCTTGAAAGAATTTGATATCGAGATTAAGGACAAGAAAGGTGCCGAAAATCTCGCGGCTGACCATCTTTCTAGACTTGAAAATCCCAATCTTGAAGTACTCCATGAATCGAGTATTAAAGATGATTTTCCCGATGAATACCTCATGCGAGTAGAGAAGGTGGAAGACCCGTGGTATGTTGATTTCGCCAATTACATTGTTGGGGGGTACCTAGAAACCGGTTGGTCACATCAGAAAGGAAGAAATTCTTTAGTGATCTAAAATACTATTTTTGGGAAGACCCTTATCTATTTAGGCGATGTGCGGATGGAGTTATTCGCAGGTGCATTTCGGGGAAGGAATGCACTTAAATTCTTCTTGATTGTCACCTTGGTCCAACGGGTGGGCACTTTGGTCCCCAAATTACGGGGAGGAAAGTTTATGAGGTCGGTTTCTATTGGCCTACAATATTCAAGGATGCTCACGCCGTTTGTAAAGCTTGTGACGCGTGCCAATGGGCCGGTCAATCACTAAACGGGATGAAATGCCTCAACAAAGCATCCAAGTATGCAAGGTGTTCGACGTTTGGGGAATTGACTTTATGGGGCCCTTTCCAAAGTCTCATTCTTACCTCTACATACTTGTTGCCATAGACTATGTTTCCAAATGGTCGGAGGCAAAACCTCTCCCAACAAATGATGGCCTAGTTGTAGTAACCTTTTTGATGGAACTTTTCTCAAGGTTTGGCACACCTAAAGCCCTTATCAGTGACCGGGCAATAAGCAATTGGAAAAGGTTTTGAAAAGATATGGAGTGATCCATAAAATTTCAACATCTTATCATCCCCAAACAAGTGGGCAGGTGGAGAATACCAATCAATCTTTAAAACGCATACTTGAAAACACCATTGGTGCAAATCCAAAAGAGTGGTATGTTGAGTTAAACAATGCATTGTGGGCTTTTCGCACGGCCTACAAAACACCTATTGGAACCACTCCTTTCCGAATGGTATACGAGAAAGCATGCCATCTCTCTTTGGAGATTGAACATAAAGCGCATTGGGCGCTAAGGGCATGTAATTTGGATTACAAGGAGGCGGGTCGGTTACGTTTGACCCAATTGAATGAATTAGACGAGTTGAGGCTTGAAGCCTATGACAACTCTCTAATCTATAAAGAAAAGAACAAACAATGGCACGATAATCGATTGAAAAATCCAAAAGAATTCATGGAAGGAGATCGTATACTTGTTTACAATGCCCGTTTTAAGTTATCACCAGGAAAACTGAAGTCTCGATGGTCTGGACCATTTGTTGTTAGAAGAGTGTACCTTTATGGTACAATTGAAGTGGTGAACTGGAAAGGCGACATTTTTAAAGTGAATGGTCACCGGGTCAAACACTATATCGATGCTCCCCTGGAAATCGAAGATGAGGTTTACCTCAACTTCGAGATCAAAGTTTAAATCAAAATGGGGACGAGTTGGGTGAACGACTCGTTAAAGAAAGTTTGCGCGTGTAAATAGTTTGAATTGAGTATTTTATGATTAGTGTGATTGTTTTTAATGTACAAAATGATCTATGATGGTGATATGAACTTTTGTGTGTTAAAAATGGGAAAATTTATGAGTTTTATTAAGATTTTGAGCCACCAGAGCAGTGGGACGCCGTCCAAACTTCATCGGACGCCGTCCAAATACAAAGAGTTTTCAAAAAAAAGGTCAGTAATCCTTAGTACATTTGGACGCCGTCCAAAAATATTGGACGCCGTCCCATTCCTAACAACTGGACGCCGTCCAGATTTTGGGACGCCGTCCCACTCTTCACAACTGGACGCCATCCAAAAATTAGGACGCCGTCCAGACGGCCTGACCCAGAAAAAAATAAACGCGTTTTAAGGCTTATCCACTCCAATTTTCAACCACAAAACACACTCCTCTCTATTTTTCTCTCCCACAAACGAACCAACTTTCAAAAACCCTAATTTCTTCTTTCAATTTAATGATTTCTTCCTTCAAATCCAAGCTTGAATCATGTTTTCTAGGGTATTGCTACTCCCTTGTCACACTTTTCTTTCTTGATTACTTGATTTGTATGCTTATATGTATGATTTGGTGAAAGATAAGTGTGAGGTGTTTGATTTGCCTGATTTTTGCTTAGATTAACATGCCTTAGTTGTTTAATTACCCATTATGTCTGGATTTTGCAATAATTACATGTTTAATGGGTATGTTCATGAATCTAGGGTTTGTAGTGATTAAATCCGAAATTAGGGCTTTTACTTTAGACTTTTGGGTTTGTTTGTGATGTTTATGAAGATTGTGAATGCTTACTATGTTGATGGTGTTAATGATGTCAAAATGGCCGGGTCATAAATTGAATATTCTTGAATTTCTAGCATGCTTTGAATTGTAATGTTCTTATGAAAGATGTATGCTTGATTTTCACATGTTTAGGCCTATTGAAGTGGATTGATGGTATGGCATGCTATAATGTAGTTGCGTTATGGAAAGATAATGGTCATTTTGAACTAAATTGTGATACTTGTGCTATGATTGTAATGGATATAATTTGCATACAAGTTTTACATGTTATGACCTAGATTTATGAATGCAACATGCTTGAGTCCTAAGTTGATGCTTAATTGTAAATTTTGCGATCCATATTTTTGAAAGTGTATTTGTGAGCTTATATTGACTTTGGTTGACTTTGATTAAATATTTTGAGACGTATGCTTTTGCTTATATGAATCACAATGCTTATGAACTTTGAATGGAATGACTAATTTCCCTTGCTACTCGGTTATGTTTTTAGCTAACACTAACACAACGGTTTCTATATTCTTTTGGTTTGGTGTTATTATGTTTTGCATGGACAATCTAGCCGAGGTGGACAACCGAAAAGGGGCAGAACATCAAGAAACGTTCCACCACCACCACCACAACAACATTATACATCATCTTCCGAAGAAGAAGAAGAGGAGGACCTAAATGATCCTCAAGTTTGGTTAAGACAAATTCAGAATGACGAAGATTACGCAGAGACTTTTAATAGGATAAACAGTAGGCCAATAAATGCCACGTGGTATTTCATTTGGGCCCCATTGGATGAGGCAGGTTTGCATGCCCATGTTTCCTGCCTATTAGCCATTCCCTACGATAGGATAATTTCCTACGCATAGGAGTACGTTTTTAGCATTCACGAACCAATTTATCGGTGTTATTAAAGGAATTTTACTCAACTTTAAGGTTTAATAACGTGCGTGATCCTTTGTCAAATGAATTTCTTCGGTTTCGACTAGGGGGTGTAGATAGAGGGTTAAGCAGAGTTAGGTTATGTAGAGTGTTGGGCATTTTCGAGGAGCTTAATGGCAACCAATTCCTTGACAACTTTCGATTATCATGGTAGAGTTCCCTTTAATGAGATAGGTTTTTGGCGAAGAATTTGTGGGCCAATGCATCTAGGCCATTTAAATCAAGTAGGCACCGGTATAATGAAATTGCAAGCCCTGATGATAGACTTCTTCATCGACTTATCGCATGCACTTTCAATGCGAGAGTCGAGGGAAATGAAAAGGTTAAAACGTTGGATCTATGGATAATGGATCAAATAAAACGGGGTTGCTATACGGATATTTCGGGGATGATAGGCAACTATTTTCTAGCCATCGCCACTGAGACGCGGAGAGAAAAGCCTCTTCTTGGGGGCCACTATATCACGAGGATTGCTCGTCACTTTAATATAGATTTCAGCCGATTGATGGAGTGTGATCACTCCATGAAAGCTATAAAGAAAGTTTCTTATGTAAATGCTGATATTCTTATGTACGACGGAAATAGGCATTTAGTGCCTTTTGTCGCAGGTGGAGCTAGTGGTAGTGGAGCGAATGTTCAACAGGAACAACAAGAGGAAGAGGAAGCAGAAATAGAAGCTCAAACTAATGTTCAGGATCAAGGGCCTTGGAATCCATCCCAAACTAGTTGGGATAATTTGGTTAACAGTGTGAACAACATGAGGTTGAGTCCGAATGAGCAGAGGACTCATAATGATCGTATGTGGGAAACTATGCAGAGAATAGAGCAACGCCAGATTGCTCAAGTACATGATCAGGGGTGGAACAGTTATGGTATTGATTGGAATAACCATAACACCGAGTTATTTTATTCCAACCCCGATTAGTACTATGGGATAACACGCCTGACACCCACATACTACACTGATCCTGAAAACCCACCTCCTCATTACCCAATTTATGATTCTCACGCTGCGATGCAGGATGCCAGGAACAGGTTTGAGCAGCAATACCCGCAGGGACGCCAAAGCAGAGTTGGCTCAGGAAATTACTTTTGGCCGTACGATAACTGAAGGCCTACGTGCCTATTATCATTTTGTTACATTACTTTGAGACTATTTATTTATTTCTTGTGGTGTGTTTTTAAACAATGTTTGGTTTGTAATATTAACTAATTTGAAAATGGTTGTGGTTGTAGAAACACCATTATTTTTGGTATTATTTGTTTGGTTTGTTATTTTGTGCAGTGTGATTGAACTTCAAAGACTGACATTAAGTTCAGCAACATTTGATATTATGATGTATGTTTGATGCTAATCGCGGAGTGGACGATGCTCTTATGCTGGCAGTAAGTTCAGTGGCATCCGTCTACATGTTCCACGATTTACAAGTTAAAAATTTTAAAATTTCTACAATCACCCTATCACTTTGTCCTCTAAATTTAATCATTTTTCTGATTTCATGCAATGAGGGCCTTGCATGATCTCAAGTGTGGGGTGGGAGATAGAACTTTATCGGGAATTCGTTTTACAAAAATTAAGGCGTTTATGATTAAATTTTTCAAATTTTCAGGTAGTCTAAGAAACGAAAATTGTCCAAAAACCATGTTAACATACATTGTGTTCTAAAAACTAGAAAAGAAATGTTGAGTTATGTTTTAAATTATTAATAGTCTTTGAAGTTGCACTATCATTCAATTATTTGAATGAAAATCCTACTAGTTTAGTAAAGCTAACTTGTAGGTCACTTGTACCAAAACGAGTGTAAACCGTGAGAGAGCGGTGATTGCATAGCTTTGTCGAAAACCGGACCTCGTGCCAGATCAAAAACTTAAGGGCGGTCTTTATTGTTCAGAACCAGGGCAATGCATGCGCTCGACCACTTTGTATAACCCATAGGAGTAAAGTCTCCCAATCGACACACTTGCTGATTTATTTCAGAAGTTGTAGTCCAGACCAGTTGTAGGGTGACGAAAAATCTTGAAAAGTCATTGCTAACATCAACTGGAAATCTACCAGGCCTCAACATCAAACAGGGAAACTGGTAGTCAGACTTATCTCGATGAGGGAGATCTGTCTTGTCAAATGGGGAGCGCACCATGATACACAAAATATCTGTGATTGATTAGATCCTCAGTGGATAACCTCCAGAAAGGTAAAATATCAGCTTTTAAGACTGATGAACCTCAATCTTCATGATTGATTTAACGGATTAGATGATTACCTCATGATTATCAATGATATCCGGACATAATGTGTATCCTCCTAAGCACATTATTTTCTTACCAACATCTCGTGATGTTAGGTACTGTGGGAGGGATTGACTTGACCAATAGCGGGAAACCCGCACTCATTTTTCAAAATTCAAAAAATCTGACCAAAATTGGAAAACGTGCCTAGTGTAAAAACTAGCACTACATTTTCAAAAACATAAAACGTTTTCATAAGATCCTGATTTTCGTAGGATCAATTTTTTTCGGATACTTGACTCTAATCTCTCAAAAATGTGTGCGTATGTTCTCATTGTGTATATAGCGTGAGTGTGATTCCAATATAGGTGTGTTGTACCTAAAGCGTGTGTTTCATATAGCGTGAGTTGCGTTTCAAATAAACGTGTATATTTCGAGTGCCTCGCATGATTGGTGTAATGTGTGTACTCTATGTTGTGTAAGTGTGTTTGATATTGTTCTACTTTGTAAGAAAGATTTGCTTGAGGACAATCAAGGTTTAAGTGTGTTTTGATATTGCTAAATTACATCATATATATAAATATATATATATATATATATATATATATATATATATATATATATATATATATATATATATATATATATATATATATATATATATATATATATATATATATATCTCGCAATATCGTGAGAAATACTCTCGAATCAAGGATAGTTAAGGCGGTTTCTACAAGCAATGCACGAAGGTATGTAAATTGTATCGGAAAGTGGTTTATAAAGAATTTTGATGATTTATGACCATTATATAAAGTTGTGATATCATCATGGTCGATCCCGATACAAGTTAGGGTCAAATTAGTGCTCTAAAATGATAAAACAAGGCTTCAGATATATTGGACTCCGTCCAAAATGATTGGGACTCCGTCCAAATGAAGGGAGAACATTAAAAACGAGACAGTGAACCTTAGTTCATTTGGACGCCGTCCAAGAAATTGGGACGCCGTCCAGTTCTTCACACCTGGACGCCTTCCAAGAAATGGGACGCCGTCCAGGCCTTTACAACTGGACGCCGTCCAGAGTCTTGAACGCCGTCCAGTAGTAGGTTTCAGCTGACTTTTTGACTTTTGACCCACTTTACCCACTTTAAAAGAAGATGATTGGTAGGCCAGTTTGAGGGATACGATCAGATACGAGCCAGAGGAGTTAGAAGACGATTTTAGGAGCTATTTTGGAGAACTCCAAGCTCTTTGAAGAGGCTTAACATCCAAGAATCAAGATTCAACACTTTCTCCATTCAAGATTCATTCTCTAATAGGTTGATTTCTTGTTCTTAACAATGAATTCTACTTATCACTTGATTGCTCTGTTGTTTGTTAATATGATTATTGGCTAAACTCTATAATGTTTGTCTAGATTAATAACTGAGGTATTGGATGTAATCTTATGGATTGAATGTATTTTGTGTGATAGTTTTAAGTTTGATTCAAGAACATGCTTATTGATGTTAAAAATCATTTGTAACTAGTTAATTGATATGTTGTTGATAAAGAGAACTCTTGTTGATTTATCATATTGATTTACAATCAGCTTGTCTTAGATTGATAGTTTACTAAACCGGACCAAGGGGTAAATTAGATTCAATTGGTTAGACGATATAGGGATGAATTGTATGCAACGAACGTTTGTACAATTATTGATAACTATGAACATAGAAGTCAAGTTTCAAGCCTTAGAACTAGTTAAGTTATCCGATTACAAATACAAGAACTATAGTGAAAAGGGAACCCTTGATCTTGTAATTGTGTTTGCGTGTTTACTTAAGAGAACTCTTGGTGAACCTATTAGATAACTTACACACATAACCATTCAATCGGGTTTTAATATCAAAACTTACATCCAATACTGAGGGTAAAATGTCTAGATGAACATTTCATCTCTTTGATCTAAATCAAACTATCTTATTTGCTTTCTTTGCACTTGTTTTCATTATATAAACTTAAAAGACCAAAAATATTGTTTTTACCTTTAATCTTCTCTGATTTGGTTAATCGTTAAATAGCCACAAAAACATAATATCTTGTACCTTTAAGTTTCATTTACTTAGTTAATCATAATATAGTTTCTAATTCTAGTTTGACTAATACAACTGTCTTTGGAACGATACATGGAATTTATCATTTACTATACTACTACACGATCAGGTACACTTCCCGTTAGTGTGTAACAATCTTTAATAGGTATTTTTCCATACTATTTCATACAACAATTCATATACCACGTTTTGCACATCAACAGATCTATCTCATGTTATTTCCCTGGACTTTAAAGGGAGAAGCCAAAGATTGGTTAGAATCGTTACTTGAAGGAGCGATTGACACATGGGATGTTTTAGTTGAGAAATTTCTTAAAAGATTCTTTCCGGCATCTAAAGCCGTGAGACTTCAAGGAGAAATTGTTACGTTCGCGCAAAAGCTAAATGAAACATTATATGAGGCGTGGACAAGATCTGAAAAGTTTTTCAGAGGATGTCCTCAGCACGGTTTAGACACTTATCAAATAGTACAAATATTCTACCAAGGTGTCGACGTTGCTACACGAAAAGACATCGACATAGCAGCTGGTGGTTCCATTATGAAGAAAACCGCAACCGAAGCTCACAAAATTATTGATAACATAGCCTCCCACTCGCATGAGTGGCACCAGGAAAAAGATATCTTTCGTTCATCTAAAGCGGCTAGAGCCGATTCTAGCCATGACTTTAATTTTGTTTCTGCAAAAATAGATGCTTTCGAGAGACGAATGGAAAAGATGACTAAAGATATTCACGCAATACGAATCAGTTGTGAGCAATACGGTGGACCACACTTAACGAAATATTGTCACATTGAGCAAACGATGGAATAACGTGAGAATGTTTCCTACATGAACCAAAGGCCGGGAAATAATTATCAAAATAATTATCAACCGTCAAGGCCAAACTTTAATCGAAATCAAAACATTCTTTACAATCCAAATGGACCCAACAATAACTCGTACAACCAACAAGGTCTAAATAACCAACCAACTCAAAACAACACTTTCAATCAATAAAGACCTGGCTTGTATAAACCACCACAACAAACCGAAGAGAAAAAGCTAAATCTGGAAGAAATGATGGCAAAGCTAATGGAATCTCAAACACAATTTATTACATCTCAAACCCAAACAAATGAGAGGTTTGATCAGTCATTAAGAACTCAACAAGCTTCCATTTTGAATCTAGAAAAACACGTAGGTACTCTTGCTAACATGATGAGTAAGAGGGAACAAGGAAAGCTACCGAGTAATACTGAAGTAAATCCTCGGAATGAGAATGTTAATATGGTTTCAACAAATTCTGAAAAACCAGCACCAGAAGATGGGAAGGTTTTAGATGTAAGTAACAATGAAGAAGTTACAACACCACCACCACCCGAGTATGTAAAGCCAGTAGTTGTACCATACAGACCACCCATCCCGTTTCCAAGAAAAGGAGTTGAGTATGAGCAAGTAATAGATAATAAAATTTGTGATACCTTAGGAAAAAAGAAGAAGAATAAGAAAGTGCAAGAAACAAAAACCGTAAAAATAAACCCGGAGAAGACAGTTTCACCAAAACCTCCACCCAGGTTAGTGATCCGGGTGAATTTATTGTTCCTTGTCTACTTAGTGATTGTGTCATGTATGATGCACTAGCAGATTTAGGTACGAGTATAAGTGTTATGCCTCTTTCATTATATAAGAGATTAGGTGTAGGTGAGTTAAGTCCAACGAAAATGAGTGTTCGAATCTTTGATCAAACCATTAAGCACCCAGTTGGAATTGCTGACAAGCTACCCGTTCAAGTAGGTAATTTAACCTTTCTAGTCGAATTTATTGTCATTGACATAGAAGAGGACCCAAACATTCCTCTAATTTTAGGTCGACCATTCTTAGCGTCCACGGGGACGTTATTTGATGTAAGAGAGGGTAGAATGACACTTAGTAATGATGAAAAATCAATCACCTTTGTGAGTCGAAAGTCTAAATCTCCACCAACCAAAACCGTTGAACCAACAAAAACGATTGATAAGAACCATATTGTTTTACCAACTCCAACGGTAGTGCTTAGCAATAATAAAATGCCTAAGAGTGGGGAAGATGAAGTAACACCTAATGATGACTTGATAACAAAGAACCCCGTTGTTGATACGAAATTAAATGACCCCGTTATTAACAGTTCAATGAAGAAACTTATTAAATGGATTCACGATACTAGAACCAAGGAGAACTTTAAGTTATGTAACCGGTTAGTATCCAATCTATCGCCTAAAGAAAAGGCGAAACTAGTTGAATTTGTGGATATTACATAAGAATCCGACCAATGGCTTAAAGCAAAAGTCACAGATATGCAAGTTGATTATGGTCCAAGAGAAATTGACGATGAAGTTAATCACAATTTCGACACCACAGCTACCTAAGTGTGGGGAAATTCAAATGTTCTAAAAAGAAAACGCTATCTAGAGTTAGTTGTTCTATTCTCGTGTAGTTTCGAGAATGGAATCTGATTGGTCTTTTCCACTAGCAGACACTAAAGAACTAGTTTTCTCCCCCCATTCTGAATTTTTTATTTTGTAGGTTTTATATGAAATTAATATGCTTTTTAAATTTAAGTGTTGTGTGAAAAAAAAAACAAAATTTACTTTATTTTCACTAATTTAAAAAAAAATGATTTCTAAAATTCGTCGTGAGTTAAAGACTAGATCATAGAATCGAAATCGCTTTACCCGAGGGCGGGGCGAAAAATTTTGTTATCATTATTTTTAATATTATTGATCTAAAGTATGCCAAAAAAATAAAAAAAAACTCGAAAATCTTTGTTTTTAAAACAATCGCTTTAAAACGACAATTTTTAAATTTTGTCGAGGGATGGACTAGGTAAACGTACTGAAACTACCTCTACCTAAAGTAAAAGGAAACAAAATTTTTAAAAAATTATTCATTTAAATTGTTTTAATAAATAAAGATTTTATTAAAAAAATATATATGTATATATGTTTGTAGTCTATCTTATGTACAAAACAGGGTAAAAATACACATTTTCAAAAATTAGCAAACAGTTCAGAAAAGCAACCATTTTTGAAAAAAATATGTGTGATAAAACAACAAAAGGAATGAACGATGAATCACGCCATCTATCATTCGACGAGCTTTGTAATTACAAACTGGGTATTTTTAATCACTTTTCTACACTAATCACCCTCATAAATTTATAATTATAGTCTGATTTCATGCAAATGAGGGCATTGCATGATCTCAAGTGTGGGGAAGGGTTATATATTCTCTCGAGTTTACACTTAGTTTAATTGCCAATTTTGTGAAATTTTGAAAAAAAATTCAATTAAATGAATTCAAAATCATGTTTATACATATTTATGAATGATAAAACTAGGTGATAATACCAAAATTATTGTTACCTCGGAAAGGACATAAATTGAGAAACAACCCCAAACGCTAGAATTCATTTAAAATGGAATAGAAGAGAATAAAAAGGCAAAGAAAGAAATAAAATAAAAGCTAAGTGTGAGAAGAATGCACCAAGTTCTTTAAAACAGATATCACATATTTTTGTACAAGATTATTGCAGGTACTTTTGCTTTGGACTAAACTAATCAGTTTTACCCGATTTACTGTAATATATTTGAAAGAAAGATGGAACTACACGATGAATCAATTCCATCATTAAAAGGAAGTAAAGTCTTCTGAAAAAGACACGTACTTCTTGATTTAGGTCAGGAAGTTGACGTCAAGACCAGCTGTAGGTTGACAAAAAATCTAGAAAAGTCATCTTTAAAATCAGCAGGAAATCCACGGACCTCAGCATCAAACAGGGTCGCCATGTGGTCAAACTTATCCTAACCATGAGAGGATCTATCTCGTAAAATGGGAAGGGCGTCGTGCAAATTAGCTTGATAAGACTAATGAATCAGACCCCCAGAAAGGATAATCTCCTTAAAGATTAAAAATCAGCGTTTAAGCCTGATATTACTCAATCCTTGAGATTGACTTTAAAGATAGAGAATTACAAACTCATGGAATTCGATGATATCTAAACTCGAGCTTGAACGAGAAAATATTTTGATCAAATTAAAACCGATTTGTTTTCTGAAAAACCTATTTTCAATGCGTTCATTACCATTGAACGTAAAATCCTGAGAATTCATCAGAATTCATTAGGTCACCTGAACCAAATCGGGTGTCAACCGTAAGAACGGTGGTTGCATAGCATGGTCAAAGACGGGACCTTGTGCCAGATCGAAAAATTATAGGGTGATCTTTACTATTTCTCCTACAAAGGATATTAATTGCATCCGACACGTTGTGGACCATGAACATCTGCATGTCATTAGACATTGCCTTAACAGTTGCTTGTTCAACGCTTTCCTTTACAACCGGACGGTAGTTTACCGAAAGGTAATATACGGAGCAAGTATACTGGACGTGTTGCTTTCCTAATACAAGGTTAGCAAGTGGGTGACACAAAACCTCAAGTTTTGAACTAAAATTTTTAAATCTGAAACCCACAAAACCCACAAAAATATTTTGAAAACACCGGTGAAGGGTTATTTCGAAAAAACTTATCTAGGGTGAAATCTAGAATGAATTTTCAAAAGATCAAATGTTTTCAT
>NC_092337.1:385200000-385237500 GCF_046630445.1 Rutidosis leptorrhynchoides
TGGGAAGAACAACTAACTTGATTCCTTACTAAGTTAACCAACTAGTTACAAGTTAAAGTGATACTTACACTTTGAAAGAGTGGGCTAACTAAGCCCACTTAAGGGTAGGGTGGGCTTACAAGTCTTAATTCATGAGTCCATTAACTAATCAAAGCCCAAGTTCAAATAAATCACAAGTTAAACCAATTAAAGCCCAAGTAACTAACTAATTGCCTTAGTTAATTAAAATGATTAATAAATTTAATCATGAATGTAAATAATATCTAAAAATATTATTCGTGAAAGTTTCGGGTGTCACAAAGACGTTTCGGGCTCTTAAAAGTCAAGTACGGGCAATCAAGGCAACATGTAAATGTAATAACATACATTCGTTTAATCACACGTATTAATAATAATAATTATTAATAAATAAACGTTGGAAATTCCAGGGTCGTTACATTACCCACCTGTTAAAGAAAATTTCGTCCCGAAATTTAAGCTGAGGTAGATGGAGGAGTTGGGAAAAGGTGAGGATACTTCCGCATCATTTGATCCTCTCGCTCCCAAGTAAACTCAGGTCCTCGTTTGGCATTCCATCGTACTCGAACGATCAGAATCTTGTTGCGTTTCAAAGTTTTGATCTCACGATCCATAATTTCAACAGGTTCCTCCACAAATTGGAGTATGTCATCAATAGTAAGTTCTTCCATTGGTATGATAAGTTCAGGTGCAGCAAGACACTTCTTCAAGTTCGATACATGGAAGGTAGGATGAACTGAGCTCAATTGTGCTGGTAAGTCCAAACGATATGCAACTGGTCCAACACGTTCCAAGATCTCGAAAGGACCAATGTATCGTGGGTTCAACTTCCCACGTTTTCCAAAATGGATCACACCTTTCCAAGGTGCAACCTTTAACATTACACGGTCGCTGACGTTGAATTCAAAGTCTTTACGTTTAAGATCGGCATAACTCTTCTGACGATCACGGGCAGTCTTAAGTCTAGCTTGGATCTGAGCAATCTTCTCCGTGGTTTCGTAGACTACCTCGGGTCCGGTGATTTACTTTTCGCCTACTTCAGCCCAACAAATAGGAGATCGGCACTTACGGCCATACAATGCTTCAAAAGGTGCAGCATTAATGCTAGAGTGATAACTGTTGTTGTACGAGAATTCGGCGAGTGGCAAATGCCTTTCCCAGGCCTTTCCAAAATCAATGACACATGCACGCAGCATGTCCTCCAAGGTCTGAATCGTTCGTTCACTTTGCCCGTCAGTCTGACTTTGTTGTTCGTGAGATATGTTCTCCTCCTTTAGAGCCTCAACTTGGGCTACTCTGATCTGGTTGTTGAGGTTCGAATGGATGGTGATGTTCAGAGCCCTAACACGAAGAGGTGCCGTCCTCTCCTTTCGGCTTAAAGTGTCAGCTACAACATTGGCCTTGCCAGGGTGTTAACGGAGTTCACAATCGTAGTCGTTGAGCGTCTCGATCCATCGACGCTGTCTCATATTCAGTTGCTTCTGATCAAAGATGTGCTAGAGACTCTTGTGGTCGGTGAAGATAGTGCTCTTAGTTCCATACAAATAATGTCTCCACAATTTGAGTGCAAAGACAACGGCTCCAAGTTCAAGATCATGTGTAGTGTAGTTCCGCTCGTGAATCTTCAATTGGCGGGAGGCATAGGCAATAACCTTTGATCGTTGCATCAGTACACAACCAAAACCACTCTTCGATGCATCACAATAAACAACAAAGTCGTCACTGCCTTCAGGAAGTGATAGGATAGGTGCGGAGGTTAACTTCTTCTTCAAAGTTTGGAATGCTAATTCGTGTGCGGGTTCCCAAATGAACTTTTGCCCTTGTGAGTCAGCGCGGTCAAAGGACGCGCAATCAGAGAAAATCCTTCGATGAATCTTCGATAGTAACCGGCGAGACCTAGGAATTGGCGAATATGCGTCGGAGTAGTGGGGGTCTCCCACTTGCTGATGGCTTCAATCTTGGCGGGATCAACTTTGATACCCTGGTCGCTTACAACATGACCCAAAAATTGTACTTCCTTCAACCAAAATTCACACTTGGAGAATTTGGCGTAAAGTTGCTCTTGTCTTAAGAGTTCAAGCACTAATCGGAGGTGTTGCTCATGTTCTTCTTCGTTCTTAGAGTAGATGAGGATATCATCTATGAAGACGATAACAAACTTGTCTAAGTAAGGCTTGCAGACACGATTCATGAGGTCTATGAACACGGCAGGTGCATTTGTCAAACCGAATGGCATCACCAGAAACTCATAATGACCATAACGGGTTCTGAATGCAGTCTTCATCACGTCACTTTCCTTCACCCTCAACTGGTGATATCCGGATCGCAAATCAATCTTTGAGTAGACACTCGATCCTTGTAGTTGATCAAAAAGATCATCAATTCGCGGAAGAGGATACCGATTCTTGATTGTCAATTTGTTGAGTTCACGGTAGTCGATACACATACGGAAAAATCCATCCTTCTTCTTCAAAAACAACACAGGTGCGCCCCAAGGCGAGAAACTTGGTTGAATAAATCCACGATCTAACAGCTCTTGTAGTTGACTCTGTAATTCTTGCATCTCGGAAGGTGCGAGTCTATAAGGTGCGCGAGCTACAGGTGCAGCTCCTGGCACTAAATCAATCTGAAATTCTACGGCTCTCGGCGGTGGTAATCCAGGCAATTCCTCTGGGAAGACATCGGAAAATTTGTTCACAATTCGAACGTCGTTCACGCTCTTCACCTCAGTTTCTACTGCTTTCACATGTGCTAGGACAGCAAAGCGTCCCTTCTTCATAATCTTTTGCGCTTTCACGCAACTAATGAGGTTCAACTTCGAGGTACATCTCTCTCCATAGATAACTAGTGGTTCGCCATCTCCTTGTGGTATGCGAAGTGATTTATCTCCACAGATAACATCGGCCTTTATCTTGCTCAACCAATCCATACCGACGATCACGTCAAAACTTCCCAGTTTGATAGGTATCAAATCAATTTCGAAATCTGCACCAGCTATGTTGATAATAGCTCCACGACTAATATGGTCAACCTTTTCAAGTTTTCCATTGGAGACCTCGACAAGCATACTCTCTTTTAACGGGACTAATGACCAATTAATCTTATCGCAAAAATGTCTACATACATAACTTCTATCCGCACCAGTATCAAACAAGACAGAAGCTAAAAGATTGTTGATTGTGAATATACCTGTCACCAAGTCGGGGTTATCGCGTGCATCCCTTGCATTAACATTAAAAGCTCTAGCACGCGGTGGTCCGCCATCCTTTCGTTTGTTCGGGCACTCGTTTCTGAAATGGCCCGTCTGCCCGCATTCGTAACACTTTTTCGGCCCGTTGGTGTTCGGCCTCCCTGTCATCGTGGTAGTCTTGCAGTCTCTACCGATGTGCCCGCTCTTCTTGCACTTCTCACAAACAGCATTACAATACCCGGTGTGGTGCTTGTAGCACCTCTTGCATTGTGGTAGCGTGCCCTTGTAGTTCGGGTTGGAGTTGTTGTTGTTGGGGTTGGGGTTGTTGTTGTTTTGCCTGAACCCTTCATGTCGCTTCGCCGGGTTTTGATCATAGTTTCTACCCCTGTTGTTGTTATTGTTGTTGTGGTTGTTGTGGTTGTTATCCCATTTCATCTTTTCGCTACTACCAGCTTCAAACTTAGCCTTCTCCGGCTCATCAATAAGGATCTGATTCATGAGAGTATGCGCCATGCGCATTGCTTCGGGAACATTCGGTGGTTTGGATGAGGTGACATTTCCTTTGATGGACTTAGGAAGTCCCGAGAAGTATTTCTCCATGCGCTTGAATTCGGGGGTGACCATGGTCGGACACATAAGTGCCAACTCCAAAAACCTACGGTTGTAACTGTTAAGGTCGTTCCCTACGGCCTTTAACTGCATAAATTCGATTTCCATCTTCTGAATTTCGGTTCTTGGACAATACTCATCAATCATAGCACACTTAAACTCTTCCCAAGGCGTAGCATACGACTCATCAATCCCTTTTGCTTGAGCTAACGTGTTCCACCACGTTAGCGCGCCGTCTGATAGTGTGCAAGATGCAAACTTCGTCTTATTGTCCTCCGAACAGTTGCTAACTCGGAATACTGATTCAAGTTTTTCGAACCATCTGGTGAGACCAACTGGTCCCTCGGTGCCGCTGAAGTTATGCGGTTTGCAGCTCTGGAATTCCTTGTATGTACACCCATTTCGAACGGGTGGGATAACTAGTGGTGGTAGCGGTGGAGCTTGGAGATTTCTTTCTGCTAGGGCTGCAGCGACCCGTTCGCTGATCATGTCCTCAATCTGGGTGGCGGTAGGTGTGGTTCTTCCATTAGCCATGGTATTCTAAACAAAAATTTTGACCCAAGTCAAAATCCAGCATGCAAGTAGTAGTAATACAGTATATAGTGACTAACATGGAATCAAAACATCACATGTTATTAAATAATGCATCTAGGTACAAATACCACAGAATCATCGTACAGCAATGTAAATAGAACATCGTGCAAGAATTAAATAACGCAAAGTTCCATTCATTAATAATAATAAGTTTCATATATCTGAATAAGTTCGTACAATACATATGAAATACATGAAACTATATCTAGATTACATCATGAAATCTAAATACAAAGTCCTACGGTGAAGGCGGGTGAACTGCTCCTCGAGCCAACTGCTCCTCGAGCTCAGTGACTCGAGCTCAGAGAGTCTCAACCTCCCTCATCAGTTCCTCGTTAGAGGGAGCTGGTGGGGCAAGAGGTCCAGGTGGGGCGGGTGGTGCGGGTGGTGCCGGTGGTGCTGATGTAGATGGTCCGGCTCCGGATGTAGACGGTACGTCCCTAGATGTAAGTGGTCCGTATCTAAATCTAGGTGGTATGGTTCCAGGAATAGTCAATACGTAACGGGGAACCTTACGTATCTGTGGGTCGGCAGGGTATGGCACAACTCGTTTACGAGCAGTAACCCTACGTCGATGGCCAAAAGCATCAGTAAAAGCACGACCTCCATTCACCCCTGGAATGACGGTGCCGTCGGAACGGTACCGCTTCTTCGGAGGGGTGGAGGGTGCCTGAATAGGTCTATCAGCAGGATCCTCATCATCGCTGGAGTCGTCTGATGATGAAGAATCGGCGGATGATGAGTCATCCGAATCGTGTGGTGGTGACACTGGTGGCTGAGCTGGTAATCCGAAGCGTCCGAAGGCGGCCAACATCTGTCAGTGTCTGCCTGGTGGAATCACGACTAAACGTCCGTCGGGAGTGCGTCGGCAAGGCGTGCACATGTGGTTACGAAACGGCCCTTCCCCGAACTCCGCGGGGATCTCAATACCACCAATGCGGGGCTGTGACCTCGGGGGTCCGGGAGCAGACACTGGGGCAGGTGCGCTAGTACCAGCTCTGGAAGTAGAAGCGCCGGGATCACTAGTGGGTGTCGGGGCCGGTGTATCGGCAGTAGCAGCAGCAGGTGTAGCAGTAGGTAGGGCGACGGGGTCTGAGTCTGTACTGCCCGAAATGCCAGTAGGTGGAACATCCGACATCTGAACAAGGAAAAATAAATTTTCCATGTCAGTATGTCATAAAGCAAGCAAATAATAGGCCAACCGTTTAAATCATGTATAACAGTAACTAGCATGGCAATAACAGTAATTCGTATGAAAGTAGCATGCAATCGAAAGCAGTAGCATCATGCAGTAGTGAAATCATGTAATAGCATATGGCATATAGCAGTAACAGTTAGCAGCAGCATGCAGCAAGTTCAGCGGAAACAAGTAAACTAGCAAGTTGTAGATTAGTCCTATTAGTGAATCCTACTCGGGTCGGTCTTAGACTCACTAATGCAACCTAATTCCCTACAACCAATGCTCTGATACCAAATGTGACGCCCCGTACAAAACTATCGTGTACGAATCATCAACAACAGGATCATTATAAGGTTAAGTACTATATGCTGTAATTAAAGAAGTTGCATTCACGATAAAAAGGTGATGTCATAACCGACATCAAATGTTTTACATTTCAAAAGCATGCTTCACTAAGTAGAAGCAAATAAATAAGTGTACGTGACCCCAAAGGTCGTTACATAATATAGTTTCAAAAGTAAATAAGTTTGAATGCAAGATAAGTAGTCATGCGATAACAACTCTAAGCAGCGGGTTCTACAGCACGACTAGTACACAGCGGAAGTAACCTCAAGCACCTGAGAAATATATGCTTAAAAACGTCAACACAAAGGTTGGTGAGCTATAGTTTAAGTATAACAGTATGTAAGGTAGGCTACGAGATTTCAGTGCTACAACGAGCTTTTCAAAACAGTATGATAAAGTATATGTTAACCGTGGGCACTTGGTAACTAACTTAACGTTTAAAATACCCCCTGAAAGTACACTTAGAAAGTGCGTATGTTTACGAAGTATTAAACACTCGTTGACTGCTAGCGCGACTAGCCCGAGTGGGGATGTCAAACCCTATGGATCCATATCTAAGATTCGCGTTCATGGTTCAAAAACCAATGATTAAACGTTACCGAGCTAAAGGGAATGTTTCTGCCGTTATATAACCCACACATATATAAGTTTAAGTACTCGTGCCTAGTATGTAAAACATAAAATCCGCATGTATTCTCAGTTCCCAAAATAAGTTTAAAGTAAAAAGGGAATGCTATAACTCACAATGATATGTAGCGGTAAAGTAGTAGTCGGGAAAGGTGTGCAAGTAAATGGTACGAAGTCCTCAACCTAAGTCAAATAGTACTAAGTCAGTAAATCTTATTAATAGGTTTAAAAGTATGTAATTAAGGTCTTAAGGGTCATCATCAATCATCATTAAACAAAAGGCGTAAAGTAAGTTTCGTTTATGAAAGTAGTTTTCAACAAAGTCTGACTTCAGTCAGTCACCACGGCCTCTAACCTTACTGAATTAAGGTGAGACCAGTTGCCATGGCTCCTTCTATGAGTCCCTTAAGTGTGGTAAAATTTACAGAAGCAAACTCGTCTTGGTTTGACCGTGGCGACGGTCTGAGTGCGAGTAGGTCAGAAATTTCTGCACAACGTTAAAGGACATAGTAACGATCGGAGGGCCATAAATCCTAAACCGTAACTCGGATGAAGACGGGTCTTAAATGAAAAGTTATCTACACGAACTGAGCTATCTGAAAATCAAGGTTACAGTACCCTAGGTGTACTGGTCTGTTACAGAAACCAGAAAAACAGAAACTGTACACAGAAAACAGAAAAGTAAATGGACATAGTGACGCTCGGAGGGCCGTAGACTCTAAACCGTAACTCGGATTAAGACGAGTCTTATATGAAAAGTTATCTACTCGAAAAGTTATATCTAAAAATCAAGGTTAGAACAGCCCAGGTCTATTGGTCTGTTCCAGAAGCATCAGGTCAGTAGGTTTTGGACAGAACAGTGAGTTTAAAAGGGTTCCGGTGGTCTTGGTGCTTGATGTTCATCATGGTTCTCATCCTTGATGAATATAGTTTCAAGTGTACAACTCATTGATGTATCTAAATCATCTTAACCAATTATTGACCATCATAACCCTAGTGCAAGTCTAAGACATGAAGCACAACTCACTTAAGAGTTGTATGAAGTTTGATGAACCAAAGTTACATCAAAGTCTTAGATCTAACACATACATGAACTATAAACTTGAAAGTTAACTAACTAATCAAGATCATAAGTAGTAGAACATAGTTCTTAGTTTGATCTTGAAGATTCAAGACTCAAAAGTCTAGATCCAAAGTTATATTTAAAGAAAACTTGTTTGTGTGTTCTTGAACTTCCAAGGTTAACTTAATTTGTTCAAGAGATATGAGATCAAGACTAACTTGTAGTACTTGACCATATAAACTAACTACATGAAATTAAAGTGCATAATAATGAAGAAGTAACTAAGTAAACAAGAAAAGGTTCATGGTTGTTCATACTTTAAAGATTCAAACCAAAGTTTGATCTTTAGAAAGTAAACTTTAAAGTTTACTTCATGAACTTCAAATATGTCTTTCAACCATGAACTTTATAAACTTTGAACAAGTATTTAGTGGAGATCATAAACTAAAAAGTTTATGTCTTGTATGTTCTTGAAGATTCAAGATAAAAGAAGAATTAAAACTAGAAAGTTAGATTCTTGAAAGTTAATAAAGAATAACAAGTAAGTAAGTAAACAACAATTAGTAAGTATCAAACAACAATTAATGAACAAAAGATGATGATGAATGTGTTCTTGAATTCGGTTTTATTCAAGAGAAAAGGAAGAGGATTAGTACATAAAACTTACAAGGAAGTAGAGAAAAGTGAGAGAGAATGGTTGAGAGAAAATGAGAGATGAATGTGTGTTTGAATTGTGAAGTGAATACAAGTTAGAGTAGTAAGTAAAAAGGAAATTTTAACCCCCCATCCCCCATGAAAAGTGACGGCCAGCAGCAACCTCAAAGGGGGAGGGTGTTGTTTGGTTGATACTAGCATGTGGTTGTCCTTAAAGGTGGTTAAAATGGGTGCATGCATGGGAAGAACAACTAACTTGATTCCTTACTAAGTTAACCAACTAGTTACAAGTTAAAGTGATACTTACACTTTGAAAGAGTGGGCTAACTAAGCCCACTTAAGGGTAGGGTGGGCTTACAAGTCTTAATTCATGAGTCCATTAACTAATCAAAGCCCAAGTTCAAATAAATCACAAGTTAAACCAATTAAAGCCCAAGTAACTAACTAATTGCCTTAGTTAATTAAAATAATTAATAAATTTAATCATGAATGTAAATAATATCTAAAAATATTATTCGTGAAAGTTCCGGGTGTCACAAAGACGTTTCGGGCTCTTAAAAGTCAAGTACGGGCAATCAAGGCAACATGTAAATGTAATAACATACATTCGTTTAATCACACGTATTAATAATAATAATTATTAATAAATAAACGTTGGAAATTCCAGGGTCGTTACATATATAGTTAACATGTGATTATGATAAGTAAGTATCTCACTAAGTATATTAACAATGATTTATATACATAAAAATGAGACTAGTGAATTAAGAAACTCGAAACGATATATATAACGATTATCATTATAACAACGTCTTACTAAATACATATGAATCGTATTAAGATATCAATATACTATGTTTGACATGATAAAATGATAATTAAATATATCATTAAGTGTGTTAACAATGAACTACATACGTAAAACAAGACTACTAACTTAAGGATTTCGAAACAAGTTATATATGTAACGATTATCATTGTAATGACGTTTTAATATATATATATATATATATATATATATATATATATATATATATATATATATATATATATATATATATATATATATATATATATCGTATTAAGATATATTCATACACCATGTTATCATGATAATATGATAATTTAACATCTCATTAGATATAATAAACAATGGGTTAACTACATTTAACAAGATCGTTAACTTAAAGGTTTCAAAACAACACTTAAATGTAACGACTAACGATGACTTAACGACTCAGTTAAAATGAATATACATGTAGTGTATTAAGATGTATTAATACACTTTTGGAAGACTTCAAGACACATATCAAAACACTCATACTTATCAAAGTTGGTCACAATTACATTCTTATTCGTTTTCATCAACAATTCTACTCGTATTCATCCGTATTCGTACTCATACAATACCCAGCTTCTAGATGTATTTATTATTGGTATATACACTCCAATGATCAGCTCTTAGCAGCCCTTGTGAGTCACCAAGACATGTGGGAACCATCATTTAACATCTAGCATGAAATATCTCACAAAATTACAAACTAATGGAGCCTATATTGAAGGCCATAATTCACGTAAAAGGGCATCACCACAAACACTTTCATTTTGCAACTTACATGCATCAAACTACTCTCTCTCAAGTGTTCTCTCATTGTTCTAAGTGTTCTACATCATTTCCTTCATAATCTAGCTCAATCTAGTTAACCTAGATCAACATACAAATCAACTACTCAAGAACACATCAAGAACACTTTCAAGTTTGCAAGCCTACTTCCAAGCTTTCTAATCCATTCCAAGCAATCATCTATGATCAATAAACCTTTGTTATTTACAGTAGGTTATCTCTCTAATTCAAGGTAATATTCATATTCAAACTTTGATTCAATTTCTATAACTATAACAATCTTAATACGAGTAGAAATCTTACTTGAACTTGTTTTCGTGTCATGATTCTACTTCAAGAACTTTCAAGCCATCCAAGAATCCTTTAAAGTCAGATCATTTCTTGTCACTTCCAGTAGGTTTACCTACTAAACTTGAGGTAGTAATGATGTTCATAACATCATTCGATTTATATATATATAACTATCTTATTCGAAGATTTAAACTTGTAATCACTAGGACATAGTTTAGTTAATTCTAAACTTGTTCGCAAAAAAAGTTAATCCTTCTAACTTAACTTTTAAAATCAACTAAACACATGTTCTATATCTATATGATATGCTATCTTAATGATTTAAAACTTGGAAACACGAAGAACACCGTAAAACCGGACATACGCCGTCGTAGTAAAACCGGAGGCTGTTTTGGGTTGGATAATTCAAAAATATGATAAACTTTGATTTAAAAGTTGTTCTTCTGGGAAAATGATATTTCATATGAACATGAAACTATATCCAAAAATCATGGTTAAATTCAAAGTGGAAGTATGTTTTTCAAAATGGTCATCTAGACGTCGTTCTTTCGACTGAAATGACTACCTATTACAAAAAAGACTTGTAACCTGTAACTCTGACTATAAACCATCACTTTTTCTATTTAGTTTCTTAAAGTCAAGTTCGATACGAAACCGTAGCAACTGGATTCACTCAAAACGGATTTAAAACGAAGAAATGATGGGTAAAACAAAATTGGTAAAAATTACTAGTTTTAGCTACGTAAATTTTATAACAAATCTATACTAACCATAACTTAACTAACTTATATTGTATTAACATGTATTCTAACATATATTATGTAACCTTGATAGACCATAGACACGTATACAATGATTTTACATATCATATCGACGTCATCTATATATATTATTTGGAATAACCATAGACACTCTATATGCGGTAATACTCGAGTTAGCTATACAGGGTTGAGGTTGATTCTAAAATAATATATATAATTTGAGTTGTGATAGAGTCTGAGACTTGTATACACTGGGTCGTGTATTGATTCGAGATATTATATTGATTTATTTATGTACTAATAACTGTGGACTACTAATTGTGGACTACTAACGTTGGACTGCTAATTTAACAACTTAAATCATCAACACGTAATAAAAAATTCTATGAATATATTTCAATCATACTTTGATATGTATGTATATATTTGTTATAGGTTCGTGAATTGACCAGTGGCCAAGTCTTATTTTCCGACGAAGTAAAAATACGTGAAAGTGAGTTATAGTCCCACTTTTATTATCTAATATCTTTTTGGGATGATAATACATGCAGTTTTATAAATGTTTTACAAAATAGGCACAAGTAATTGAAACTACATTCTATGATGAATTGCTATACCGGATATCGCCCTTGTCGAACTTGGTAGCCCATGAATTAGTGTTTATTATAATTGCCACTAATTGACGCGAATCCTAAAGGTAGATCTACGGGCTTTGACACGCCCTAGTCAAAGATTTTGAACTGCTTTAGTACTTCGATTTTTTCTCTACAGACGAGTGGTTCTGTTTTGGGGATATTCTAGATGCATTTTGTTAATGTCGGTTACCAGGTGTTCAAACATATGAATGATTTTTATACAAATGGATGTTTATGAGAAATGAAATCTTGTGGCCTATTATTATTACTATTTGATAAATATATAGGTTAAACCTATAACTCACCAACATTTTTGTTGACGTTTTAAGCATGTTTATTCTCAGGTGATTGTTAAGAGCTTCCGCTGTTGCATACTAAATTAAGGACAAGATTTGGAGTCCATGTTTGTATAATATTGTTTAAAAACTGCATTCGGAAATTTGAATCGATGTGTAACATTATTGTAAACCATTATGTAATGGTCATGTGTAAAACGTTATATTTTAGATTATCATTACTTGATAATCTACGCGATACTTTTAAACCTTTATCGATTAAATAAAGGTTATGGTTGTTTTTAAAATCGAATGCAGTCTTTGAAAAATGTCTCATATAGAGGTCAAAACCTCGCAACGAGACTAAATAATATGAAACATTTATGAAGCGTGTTTCAGTTTGGCGAAATATTATCACTGTTGTCTCAGACTTAAACAAGATCGGAATCAACTTCTGCGATATTATGGTTCGTTCTCTAGGCGATGGGCGGGATTGGCTTTTTTGGGATGATAATTGGGTTGGGAACTACAGTTTAAAGTCGAGTTTCCCTCAGTTATTTCGGCTCAGTGTAACAAGGCTACTACTGTTCGTGATCGTGTCAAATTCATTAACGATTCGTGGGATTTTTCATGGCAATGGAGCAGAAATCTCTCGGGTAGGCTTATCGGGGAAGAGGAACAACTCATACCGAGTATAGTTTCTAACGCAAAGCTTGAAAATGGTTCGGGCAGATGCATATTCAAACTCGGCAATGGTGATGGGTATATCTAGAAACGTGTTGCTTCAAGAATTGACGGATGTCTTTTACCGAGTGAAACCCGACCCAAAAAACCCTTCGCAACAACGTGGTCCCCCAAAAAATTGGGATCTTCATGTGGAGAGTTTTGTTGGGTAGAATTGCGACATTGTCAGAGTTGGAAAAGCGTGGTATCGATCTCGACTCATTGTTATGTCCTCTATGTAATGATGTAGTGGAATCGGTTGACCATGCTATCTTTTCGTGTAAGCATGCAAAAGATGTTTGGTTAGGTATTCATAAATGGTGGCAACAAAGCCTTCATCCAAGCTCCACCTTAAATGACCTTTGCAACGTGTCAGGTTATAGCAATCTTTCAAAACAACAAAGGAAAATTTGGCAAGGAATTATATGGATTACGTGTTACCTAATTTGGAAGAATAGAAATCAAAAAGTCTTCCAAAATGAGTCGTGGGCACCTCCAAAAATTGTTTGTGAAATCCAAATCAAAGCTTTCGAATGGTTTAGTAATCGGTCTAACTTAGTCCACAAAGATCGGTTAGAGTGGTTGCTAAATCCATCCAACCTGGAATTTCCGAGAATCAACAATATCGACCCGGGCTAATGGTTTCGTTTGTCTCATATGTTCGTGAAATTTTGTGTTTTTCATTTCCTTGAATGTAAATTGTAAATAGTTATCGTGACGTTTCATTCGGGCTATGAGATTTGATCTCATGCCCGCACACACTGTAATTACAATTTTATATAATACAAAATGTTGCTTTTCAAAAAAAAAAAAATGTTAATTAATTGAAAAGGTCAGTTTAGGTATAATACAAAAGTTTAAATTTAAATTAATGAAAATGAAAAAGATATACACTTGTCAATTTTTGATTTGGTAGATTAATTTATAGGTTAAATTGGGTAGGTAAAAAAATAATTTTCCTATTTAAATTTTTTTTTTTTTTTTTTTTTTTTTAAGGAAGCATATTGAATTGATAGAAAAAACTTTATCCACTTTTAACTTGAAAGGGTATTTTAAACATATATTCATTTAACCAAATTCGTATATTATAAGTAATTGGGTCACCTAATTAATTTTATTTAATATAAAAGGTAGCACGAGATGAAAAACCAACATGCAAATATATATCGTACATTCATAGAACCCAATTAGTAATTTTTTTTTTAAATGTAACTCTCTATTGTGAATTTTGTTAATTTTATGTTACGTTTAGAAATTATTATACAATTCGTTCATTAAATTCATTTCACAATTTTTTTACCTGCAAAAGAATAATTTTATTGATAAAAACCCCATAGCAAAGTACTAGGAAAAGAAAACAAACAATTACGACTTTATGAGGCAAGAATCTCAACGAATATTATATTTTCCTCTTTTCCGCATCCAATTAATGAGTAAATTACATATAAAGTCAAATAACTTATCTTTCTTCATCTAGAACGGAACAAGATGTTGTTGCAGTATCTTCATAAAAGCCAAAAGTGACAAGCGAAGACGATGTAAAGTTTAATTTTACTTCGAAATTAACATGCCATGATTCAAGCAATACTAACAATCTTCCCATGAGTCAAAGTCATGGATAGAAGCCACATAAACCCACAATTTAACCTTCATCCATACCTCTTGGGCTATGGTACATCCAAACAGAACATTATTCAATGCTTCCATCATGTGATCGCAAACTACGCACCCATACCATCAATATCCATACCACAAAATAGAAAAACTAAGGTGTGTCGGAAGTCTATCTCAAACGACTCTTCAAATAAAGACATTAACCTTACGAGGTAGTTGTTTAACCCACCCAGTTTTCTTCTCAGGCACGAGAAGTAACACGTTATCTATAACTGAACAAGTATTATTAACTTTGAAACATCCATCCGCCACTAACGACCACTCAAATTTTTTCACTTTTGCAATGAAATATAACAAATGCGAGAGACTTTCAAATCAGTGGCGATTTCAGAATTATAACTTAATGGGGTCTCGAATTTTTCCAGTACTAATTATATTAGAATGTTATTTTAGTGATAGTTTATCTTCAAAAAATTATAAATTCGAAAACTATATGAGGTCCGACTAGTATAATTTAGTGTTGTCTTATACAATATTTTTTTATATAAAGAATTATTGATTTAAAATATATATGAGGTCATATATTTAAATATAGTAGTGAATTTAAAAAGTAATTTTTATTAAAAAAATTTAAACTAACCATATTCCGTAATCTCATGTGTCTACTTTTCATACTAGTTGGATTGAAGTGAGGGATAACTTATCAAGTTACCTCTTTATCTTCATCCAATAGTCAAACAACCATAACTCCAAATGTCGCTGGTTTGACAAGCAAATTCTTCTGATTTTCGTTTTACACTTTTACCCCTAATGATAAACTTAAAAGAATACATTATATATGCAATTATGATGGATTTATTCAATTTAAGATAGAAATATCACGATAGTTTTAGAAAATACATAAATTTTAGATATATGCTCGTATAATTTAATAAAATAATTATTCTTAAAAAATAAAAAATAATTTCAAATAACAAGAGTAGTATATATATTTTGTTTTTTAAAGAATATTAAATGTGGATGTGTGAGTTATAATAGTGGACCTATCAATACCAATCTTAAGAATTTGGTAAAATAAGAAAACCAAATAGGAAGCTGGCTCGAAGTTCTTGAATATATTTGAGAGACGACTTAGTCTTTAAATATTATTGTCGCTACTAATTTTGTTTTGTTGTTCTTTTTAAATTACCTTTTTATATTCTATTTGTCGACATTTGAATCTTTCCATGACGAAATGATAACTACCAAGTATGTAAACAATGTGTGTTACGTTATCATTTTTAGTTATGTTTTATATTCTATGTCACTAATAAGTAATCACCATAATAATTCTCTAAAGAAATTATTATCTCCACAGTCCACAACAACATGGAATATTAGTGTGAAAAGAAGGAATTTTCGTGTGTTGTTTAATTGATAATTAAAAAATAAACAAGTGATGATGTATTGATTGACACCATGACAACGAGGTTGTATACAAAAATCAGATCGAATAATGTCATTTTCTCACCCCTAAAAAAATCTTAGACAATATGCACGACTTTAAAAAGTTATGGTTAACTAAGTCAATTATTTTTGGCTTTCTCTCTTGGCTCGTAATAATGTAGAAACGTAATAACGTTTGTCTCCGTACCATTCTTGACCCCACGTACGATGCCCCAAAGAAGTTCTTTCAAAAGAGCAAAGATAACCGGAAGGAAGAAAAATAAAATTGTAGGAACAATTAAACGGTATTAATCGATCAAATATTCAATATCGAGTGCGAAAAAATTCGATATTGAATTTTATATCAAAAACACCACAAATGCTTATGATCTAATTAGCAAAATAGACTTTAGTATGTTATAGATCAATCAAACAGAGTGCTAGACCTTCAGGGAATCGAAAACACGGCTAGGGTTGAGTTATGGTTCGTAACCCTAACAATGAAACGAAACTCACATTATAAAAGGTCTGCACGTGTAAGCGTGCGGTTGCACTTGTATCCGTACGGATGCATTCTGTATCCGTGTTACACAGACAGTAAGTAATTTAACATTAATTGCATACAATCGATTGTAAACGTTATAGCAAACATAATAAACCAAACAACCAATTGTCCACGTACTTACATTGTCCATATAAACACAAACACACGATAATGAACTAGGGACTTACGTTTATGCACAAACAGCAATTGTGACCCTTAAATTTTTGTACGGAGAAAAGAAATGGAATTATGTTATATCTTTGTGGTCTCATAAGTGTTAGACTATAAACTATGGTCATGTTAATTACTTTTTTGGATTAGCGAGAAACTCCTTTATGAACCAGCACATGTGCTCCCCATAGAGGGTAAACCTCAGGTAATCAAACCACCGAGCACGAAATCTGGTATCGGGTGAATTGCGCATTATGCGCACTCTCTAGTCACACTCCTTTTCTGAACGATTTGTCATAGTCAAGAATCGAAGCCGTATGATGTGCTTCATAATTGGACAACTCGATAGTCACTTAGGCAAGCATGTGTGGTTGCCATGTCAATTACTTTAATACACCTTATTCCGTTTGTGAGCTTATGGCTTTAGTTTCTTATAGGGTTTTCATATATTGATTAAATTAATTAGTAAATAGTCAATAATAATCTACGCAATTTTATTGTTCAACTCGAATCTTCACGATTTTATTGTTCGGATCGCGTGAGAGTGCTAGTAACATAGTATATAGATTAGATTACGTTAGTTGTTATATTTATGGTTATAACAAGAAAGGTGGGGTCCGTGCGCTGCTGTTTGAAAAGTGCTAGCGATTTAACTAAAAAGAATTTTAAAAAAAATTATATATTTTAAACTGTGTAATAGTGAGTGTATGTATTCATGTTTACTATCCTATAAACTTTCTCCAAATGATAAAGACATAATAGGAAAAAATAAATAAATTAAAATGATAAACAGTGCTCAGCCAATAAGAATCCGTGAAAAAAAAATTCCGGAGAAAAGGTGAATAGTGGTCGATCACTGTTGGTGAATAGTGGGCGACCAATAGGAAGGCACCATTCAAGTTTGATATTTAGTATATATAATAATAATAATAATAATAGTAATAATAATAATAATAATAATAATAATAATAATAATAATAATTTTTTGCTATTGCTAGAGGTGTGGGGGCCCAGATTGTCTCTAGGCTTCCCACTAATTTTTTGTAAGTTTTAAAACTTTTAAGTTAATATAATTTCCATTTCCATAATAATAATAATAATAATAATAATAATAATAATAATAATAATATACTAATAGCTTCATGCTTTATTTCGATATGGTTGTTATATAGCTAAAAGTTTTCAATTTGGTTGTATGTTTATGTTTATTTTCGTTTTCTCCTTCCATGGCTTACATGAAGGATGTATTGTAAATATCTCGATGTAAATTCCTATAGTATTGCAACAATCTTGTTGCCTTTCAAAAAAAAAAAAAAAAAAAAAAAAAAATTAAATAAAAAAAAATAATAATAAAAATTTAGCAGAACAATATGTAACTTTGACGCTGACGGTTTACTCAAAATTGTAAGTTGAAATTTGGACCGAAGTGAACCATAAGTCCACAAGTGGTTTAGCCCATGACCTTGACCCATTACATTTTTAAGAAAAAAAATAACAAACCGAAACCGCTAGAGGTCACTTTGTAGCAAAATTTCAACGGAACACAAGTTGTAAATGTCAGAGATGAGCACTTGCACGATTATTTCAACACAATGGACTTATTTGGATTATGGACATCAATTTTTTTATTTACGTTTTTTGTCGGGACCATTGACCTGGCAACTTGGCTAAATAGCATTGTGAAATGCCAACAACAACAACAACAACAACAACAAAACCAATACCAAATAAGTGGTGTATGGGGGAGGTGAGATGTAGACAATCATTTCTTTATCCGAGAATAAAGACAAGTCATTTCTCCACCCAAAGTGAAAACACTCTCAAAAGTTGAGAAAGTCATCCATCTCTATTTGACGGATAGAGAGATTGCTTCCGAATGGACCTCCGGCCAATAAGTAGGAAAAAAATAATAAATAAATAAATAAAATTGAGATGCCATGAAAATGGTAAAATCAAATTTTCATGGGTTTTAAATCCTGCCTGAAATTTAATTTAGGCTCTAAGAGTCAGTCAAGTCGCCAATAAATCGACGTTTGCTATCGACTCAATAACTAGAGCCGTATGAAATGCTAAGTATATAATAAATTTTTAAAAATAAAATTACATATCCAACTCTAGATTTACCAATCTGATTGACTGAATTGAAAAAAGGATTAATCAAGACCAGAGGCGGAGCCAGGATTCCGAAGCACTGGGTGCACAAAATAAATACCAAAAGAATACAACGCAGAAAATATATTAATAAAGTACCCACTCTGTCCCAAATCTAGTAATATTGCTCTTTAACTTTTACGTATCTTTTTATTTTAGATGTATTAACATTATTTGTATCCATTTATATAAATAGACAATTAATTTAGTACACTATAAAAATAAGAAATAATTACGTCGTTGATACCTGTGGTTTGTTCACATTTTCGTCATAACACCTAAACTTTTTTTTTTTTTTTTTTGCGTAATTGGTACCTCAGGTTTGCTTAAGTATCATGGTTGGTACTCCAGTTTAACTGCTGTCAAAGTTTAATGGTTAATCTCTCACATTATACAGTCATAAAAGTAGAAGGACTACGAGTGTAATACGGTAAAAGTTTAGGAACCAACAACGTAACTTTCTCTTATTAATAAATAAATATTAATAAAATAAATAAATAACCCTCGTTTCAAAATCTCTCCCAAACAACAAATAACCGTCTTTCAGATTCAAAACTCCGATCACCGGTGATCAAGTCCGATCATGGGTGGTTCTCGATTCACTCACATAGATGAAGATGGCTGGTATCGCATCGAACATAAAACCGATCTAAGCAAAACATGGGCTCTAACTATAATTACGACAATTCGGCCGCAGATATAACAATATACTATATACATAACCTTCCGAATAATCTCCAGCATATATTCATGGATTACCTTGCTGTGTTTGGAAATCTCCAGAATATATTAAAGTGGCATCCAAAGTTGGTAAGTTTATGTTTTTTGAAAATGATTGTTCAAAGCCTGTAAGTATTTGAAAATTGTGTATTTGTACTAATCACATAGATCATATTTTTTAGTCCTTTGTTGCTGAGATTAGAGGACTAAATTATGATGTACATATACATGATGTATAATTGGAATTTTTCCTGAACATTTTATTCACTACTTTCGAATCGCGTAGCGGGAACTCGAATTCTATCATGGTTTATGATCTTAATAGTTTCAAAGTTGTTTTTGAAATAGCCCATAATGAAATCTTTGGTACTGATCTTGATTCGGTTATCCATCAGGTCCGATTAAACTAGTAGGATAGTCCCTAAACTAAATTGAATTGGTTCCCATTAAATAAATAGTACTCCGTAATATGTTAATGAATTCCCCTGAATTCGAATATTGTGAAGGTAGTCTTTAAATTTTTAGTGTATTACATTAGAAGTCCTTCTACTTTTATGACTATATAATGTGAGGGGTTTAACCATTAAACGTTGACGGCAGTTAAGTTGGGGTACTAACCATGATACTTAAGCAAAACTAAGGTGCCAGCTACGCAAAAAAAAAGTTTAGGTGTTATGAGGCAAATGTGAACAAATCACAGGTACCAACGACGTAATTTTTTCTAAAAATAAATAGTGGAGAATAAAATATAAACGGATGGAATATAACATAGTAAAAAACATAAATGAAATAATTATCAATTGATATCACGAGTTATTACCTATATAATTATATATTAACATAATATGTATGTTAGAAAAAAGAAAAAGAATAGAAAATGTAAAATTAATGGGACACAGCTTTCTATTGTTACTGTCTTTGTCACCCTCACACCCTTATTTTTGGAATATATATAAACTAATACATGGAAAACATATACCGTTTGAATTTTGATGAGTGGGGGCACGTGCCATCGGTAGACATAATGTAGCTCCGCCCCTGATCAAGACAAAAGTAACTTAGTGCAATTTGTGGAGAAATAACCTTTTACACTCTACAAACGTAGCTAATTCATTCGAGACTAACTCTGCAGGGGTGGTCAATAGACGATTTGAGTACGCATCTCATCAAAAGAGATGAGGTCTTGTAAGATAGGTTCTAAGTAATCAAATTTTTTTTTTTTTTTTTGAGACGAGATAAGATCATGTTCTAATCACGTCTCTTGCCTCTTTCGATGAAGCCTTACTACATTTATGTAGGAGAAAGAGATGGACCAACCACATTAGAAGTAACTCACTAAGAGTGACTCGCTAAGTATCGTCCACCCATTCTATTACTTATAACAAACCACCAAGATGTCGGTAGGAACAATGTTTCTGCTGACATCATGCTTACGTCAACAATTTTCTCATTTTGCTTTTTTCGGCCCAACGAAGTGGACTTTCCGGACCTCCATCTAGTTAGTTATGAAACATCCAACAATAAGCACGCACATCAGTTAGTGAATATAAATATACATATAGAGGATTTGTAGATTACATGTTGTCTTCGTCTATTTTTATTTTGCCCTAACAATTTTTAGGATTGATATAAATTCATTTATGTTATTATATTCTGAACAAGTTTGACCGTAATCTTGAAACGACTCAAGCCCTATTTCATTTAAAAAGCTACACATTTATTTACAAAGGATATGCGTGGCACGCAAATACCCTGCACGACGTGCCAAATAGCTAATTTTCAAAACAGAAGTTTAACCAGACTTGACCACCAGCTCACGCCCATTTGCGTGACGCGCAAAATATTGCGCGGCGCGCCGTATAGCTGTTTCCAAGTCAGACCCTGAAACAAAATTTAGGACCAACACAACTTTTATCAAAATCGTTCTAACAAATTACTTGACACTTTAAAATCTGTCATACACCAATACATCCTGAATACCACAAGTTAAAATGTCAAATGTACTCATTCAGCCATTTGGGACATCATGATCCGTTATAATTCAAAGTGGCATTTTTGACCCAATTATAAAATTAACGGTTTAGGACTCAACAACCAAAACCAATATCACGAGCATGATCCCGGAGATTTTATCAATTCCCCAACTCACATCCAAAATCCAATGCTACCCCGCCATGAGCAAACTCCTAGCATTCTAGTCAAGCTACTAGAAATCTACAAATCGTCCTATGAGCATCTATAAAAAGGTATTTAATACGAGGGGTAAGCATAAAGCTTAGTGAATACAATAATTATATATATATATATATATATATATATATATATATATATATATATATATATATATATATATATATATAGGGGCATGATCAATGGAGAAGTAACCAATCGGGGGGAAGCAAATTTTTTTTTTCTTCGTTTTTTTGAATTTTTTTTCCGGCATCAAGATCACACAAAAAAATGAACATTTAGAAAAGACACTTCGTGATGAATGTTATTATTTAGGCGGGAAAACGATCGACAAAAATAACATTCAAGATAATATTGTTCGTGAAGAATATGAACTTTTTTTTTCCATGTTTTGTGAAGTAAAATTTAGCACGATTTAGAGTTTAGGGTTTAGGGTTTAGGGTTAAGGGTTTGGTGTTTTGGGTTTATGGTTTTGGGTTTATTCCATAAACCCAAAACACCAAACCCTAAACTCTAAACCCTAAACCCTAAACTCTAAACTCTAAACCGTTCGTGTTAAAAACTCAATCTAAATCCTAAATCTAAACCCTAAATCTAAACCCTAAACCCTAAATTTCTAAACCCTAATATCTAAACCCTATAAACCCTAATATCTAAACCCTAATATCTAAACCCTAATAGCTAAAATCTCAAAATACGCTCGAAAAACACGATAATTGTTATATATTACTTCTTCGAGCGTTTTCCCGCCAAAATAAAAACATTTATCACAAAGTGTCTCTACTAAATGTTCATATTTTCATCTCATCTATAATGTTCGTGAACAAAGTTTTTTCAAAAAACGAAAAAAAAAAGTTTTTGCTTCCCCCCGCTTCCCCCCGAATGGTTACTTCCCTCTTGATCCTACCACTATATATATATATATATATATATATATATATATATATATATATATATATATATATATATATATATATATATATATATATATATATATATATATATATATATATATATATAATCCGCTTACTTGCATACACTTACACGTACCAAGCATAAAAAGCTAGCACTGTAATTAGCACATAGTCACAATATAACATGCTAAATAAACAAACACATAATATGGTTAACATTAATAACAAATAACAATATGGACCCATATTCACACAAACACGGGAATGGTACTCACAACGACCATCGGTACTCGCAACGACCGCTAGTGTACACGAACGCACGATGTAACACTAACCCCATAGGTGGTGTCGAATGCACGAACTAAAGTGACCAATGAAATTCGTCACACCCACCCGTCACGCACATGATATGGTGATAAGAACGCCCGATTTTCACCATAACACACAATGTGGTATCGAACATGCGAACTTGAACGTATCTCGTACATGGATAACACTCTATTGAATTCTCACGCTCGGAAGTCACTAAACCACATCCCGCACACAAGTAAATTATATACACATACATATAATTATCCCACTCACCTCGAAGCACACGCAAATGATAGGAAAAACAATCTCCATCCTCGTGCCCGAGCAAGTAACTACATATATAACACATAGGTAATAAACACACATATCAATCATATTCTCTATACAATCCCATAACCGAGGGATTACACCTTGCTCGCCAAAATTCCGCCCATTTAGACACCTAAATGAGCACAACCCAAGTACCACTTCGGGTGGTAATTTTAAGTCACTCTCAAAAGTACAATTTGACCCAATTGGCACTTGACACGATTTGATAAAATTGAATATTAAAGCCAATATTCAATTTTGACCAACAAACATGTTCTTATGAAAGACAATATTCAGTTTTGACCCAACTCTAGTTTGACACCAAATTAAAGCTAATATTAAATTTTGACTAATAAACATGTTCTTATGAACATCTTAATCATCAACACACAAGTTATCACATGGTTAACAACCCAAAAATTTTGAGCAATTCCACCCAAATTCGTTATCAAACCCCTAACCCACAACATTAGGGTTTCCATGCCCAAATTCACCCCTAAACCCCTATATTTAATAAGAAATGGTGTTTATAACAAACATCAACCCAAACCCTAACACAAGAGCAAGATTAAATTTAAGATTAAGGTTTACCTCAAGCACTAATATGAAATCTAGTAGCCAAGACACAAAGATCATACACCAATTTGGGCAAGGATTTGCACCTTCTTCTTCATTTGAGAGCTCTCTCTCACTAGAACTCTTTTTCTCACTCTAAGCGGAGTGTTACGTTGAAGTTTAAAAATGAGGAAATATTGTTCCAGATCTACAACTTAACCCAAAAAATCGTTCATGCAAAATTGCACACAAGCCCCTCTTTAAATTTAACCAAATTGCAAAACAGCCCCTCCTGACTAGCTATATTGTGCGGCATGCAAGAATACCGCGCGACGCGCAATTGCACTGGTTTTGGAACCAGGCCTTACAAATCTTTAATGAAATAACTTATTAATACTCCCTCTGTCTCATATCTATCGTCCATTATTCATTTTTTGGATGTTCTAAATTAATGTCCACTTTCGTAAATGAATAAGAATAATGTGATAAAGTTCTTTTGTGCCCCTAATTTATACATATAAGACAAAAATATAGGTAAAAAGAAAGGAGTAAAACTGTAAAGTTAACAGATCAGTACATTTGAAGTACTTTTTCTTAAACTTTGTTATTTTTTTTGTCTGAAACAATAGATTTGGGACGAAAGGAGTAGTAATAAGTAATTGTAGATTTTGGAGTAAAAATAAATTTTAGTATCCCACTGAAGATTGTCGCTAATATGTATAAATGTATATTGTATGATTTTTTCATCATTAAAAGTTAATATTAAATGCTATGTAATATACTTATGCGTTTTAACATGGACCCTTGAAAATATACTAAAAACAATAGTAAAAGTGTTTAGCTTGTAATATACAATCCTAAGCCTGAATCTCTTCCTTTCTTTTTTCTTATTGTATGTTTAGCTTGATTGTAGGTTGGAGTATCGATCCTTGTTGATGTCCTCCTTATTGGGCTTGTTTCTGTTTGTGGGCTTATTAAGCCTTATAGCTGTCTTTTATGTTTTGGGCCTGATGTTGCTGTCCAGCTCATATGCTGCTGTCCATTGGGGTTTATCTTCTATTTAGGCTGAGTGGCAGCCGTGTAAAAAATATGACACACAAAAAAAACATCATCTATCTATCTGTTATAATTTCCACTGATTATTAGGGTGTTACACCCATTTTATTCATCATCCTTTGATTCGTTCTATTTTGATTTCAGTTTGTTTTATAATCTTCACATATTTCAGATCCAGTTTGATCTCTAAGTGTGGTGTTCATCTTTTTCATTCGATTGTAACACTTTCTTGAGATATTATTGAAAGTTTGTGATTCGATTAATATTTAATTGTATTCTGGGTGTTGGTTCACTACTTCTTTCATGGTACTAGAGCGTGGTTCTTGCTGATCGTGTATTGAAATTCGAAAATTAGGGTTTCATATTTCCTAGGTTGGCTACGTGGTCTTAAGGATCTGTTTATATTATCTCTGGTCTATTGGGTTCATTTGTGGGTTGTGGCTGGTGATTTTCGATGTTGAAGGAAAAAAAACCCTAATTCAAAATTTAGGGTTAGGTTTTTGGTCAGATTGGGGGCTTGCTTCTTGGATATAGTGCGTGCATCACTTTTGCCTTCCTCTGCTTGTCTTGTTTTGCCAAGGGTTTTATCCCTCTAGGGGAGTCTCGTGTTTATTCACTGTTTTATTTATATTATTTGCATTCCTATTTATTTCCTACCTGCTATGTGATCTGTCAACTGTCTAGTTTTGTTTTTGTTTTTTTAAAAAAAAAACATAAAAATGGGTGTTGAAAATTGTAAGTAACTGTGAAGGCCCGTCCTAATCCATCTGGATGAAGTCTTCGACATTTGGTCCCATTGCGAGGTACTGACCTCTATATGCCATGAATGACTCCAAGTAATATCTTTAAATTGAGCAAATGCACAGCGGAAGATTTCTTTCATACCTGAGAATAAACATGCTTAAAAGTGTCAACCAAAAGGTTGGTGAGTTCATTAGTTTATCATAATCAATCACTTCCATAATTTTAATAGACCACAAGATTTTCATTTCCATTTCTCATAAACATCATCTCATATCAGGCATTTCGCAAAACGCATAGAGATAAAAATTATTCATATGGTGAACGCTTGATAACCGAACTAACAGGATGCATATAGAATATCCCCATCATTCCGGGACTCTCTTCGAATATGATAAATTGAAGTACTAAAGCATTCATACCCCGAATGTGAAATGTCCCGTTCATATTGATTATAAACGTTTCATATTAATTGGTTTCTTTGCGAGGTTTTGACCTCTATATGAGACGTTTTTCAATGACTGCATTCGTTTTTAAAATAAACCATAACCTTTATTTTATCGATAAAGGTTTAAAAAGCATTACGTAGATCATCAAATAATGATAATCTAAAATATACCGTTTACACACGACCATTACATAATGGTTTACAATAATAATATGTTACATCAAAATAAGTTCTTGAATGCAGTTTTTAAACAATATCATACAAGCATGGACTCCAAATCTTGTCCTTAATTTATTATGCAACAGCCGAAAATCTTAATAATCACATGAGAATAAACATGCTTAAAACATCAACAAAAAATGTTGGTGAGTTATAGGTTTAACCTATATATTATCAAATCGTAATAATAGACCACAAGATTTCATTTTTCCATAAATATACATCTCATATCAGGCATTTCTCAAACTGCATAGAGATAAAATTCATTCATATGTTGAACACCTGGTAACCGACCTTAACAGGATGCATATAGAATATCCCCATCATTCTGGAACTCTCATCGGATATGATAAATCGAAGTACTAAAGCATCCGTAACTCGGATGAGGCTTGTTGGGCCAAATAGATCTATCTTTAGGATTCACGTGAATTAGGGGCCATTTCCTTAATTCTTAGGCTACCAAGCTAAAAAGGGGTATATTCGGTTCGATAATCCAACATAGAAAGTAGTTTCGATTACTTATGTCTATTTTGTAAAGCATTTATAAACTGCATGTATTCTCATCTCAAAAACATTAGATATTAAAAGTGGGACTATAACTCACTTTCACGTATTTTCACTTCGTCGGAAAATAAGACTTGGCCACTGGTCGATTCACGAACCTATAATAAATATATACATACATATCAAAGTATGATCGAAATATATTCATAACCTTTTTTTTTTTGAACAGCCGAATATTATAAAAAACCAAAAGGAACCCAACCTAGCGAGAAGCTAGAAAGGAACAACAAAAGTTACAACGGGTTACATAACCAAGAAATTAAATTACACCTTAACTTCCCTCTATTTTTTAACCAAAAAAATGAATACGAGCGAATGGAATCGAATATAACACACTTCTTGATTGCATGAGTGTTAAACACGATACCATTCCGAAAGCTCCAAATGATCCACACCGTAGTCGCAGCAATGATATACAACCGGATCTTCCAATCTGCACTTCGAGGGTTGCTATCGATCCAACTTGTAAGCTCTTTCCATGACATTATCGACGACGGAATATGAATACTACACCAAACACCAATACGAACCCAAATATCCCGGGCCAAATTACAAACAAAAAACGTATGTTCAGAGTCCTCTATATCAGCTCCACACGTCGGACATGTCGTATCCAAAATATCTACTCCTTTAAGCATCAAATTAAATCTATGTGGTAAAGCATCGAGGGCTAACCTCCAAATAAAAACATTTATTTTCAATGGGAGAATCTTGTTCCAAGAAGTACTGTCCGAGGCCCCATTTAACATCGCATCGTCTAACAACTTGCGAAGATTAGCCACCGTGAAGATGCCATCAATTGCCGAACCCCACACCCACTCGTCCAGCCCATCAGACAATTGGACTGATGACAATTCAGCTAACAAGTATTCGAGTTCCTGCGCTGTTCTACCAGTGATTTCACGCTGCCAGCACCAACCCCAACCTGCAGGACCACACTTATCTCTAACTAAAACATTCGGAGTTGAGTCTAAATGGAACATTTATATTCATAACCTTTTTATTACATGTTGATGATTTAAGTTGTTAAATTAGCAGTCCAACGTTAGTAGTCCACAATTAGTAGTCCACAGTTAGTAGTACATAAATAAATCAATATAATTTCTCGAATCAATTCACGACCCAGTGTATACAAATCTCAGACTCGATCACATACTTCCACTTTGAGTTTAACCATGATTTTTAGATATAGTTTCATGTTTATATGAAATATCATTTTCCCAGAAGAACAACTTTTAAATCAAAGTTTATCATAGTTTTTAATTATCCAACCCAAAACCGCCCACGATTTTACTACGACGGCGTATGTCCGGTTTTACGGTGTTCTTTGTGTTTCCAGGTTTTAAATCATTAAGTTAGCATATCATATAGATATAGAACATGTGTTTAGTTGATTTTAAAAGTTAAGTTAGAAGGATTAACTTTGTTTGCGAACAAGTTTAGAATTAACTAAACTATGTTCTAGTGATTACAAGTTTAAATCTTCGAATAAGATAGTTATATATATATATATATATATATATATATATATATATATATATATATATATATATATATATATATATATATGAATCAAATGATGTTATGAACATCATTACTACCTCAAGTATAGTAGGTAAACCTACTGGAAGTGACAAGAAATGATCTAGCTTCAAAGGATTCTTGGATGGCTTGAAAGTTCTTGAAGTAGAATCATGACACGAAAACAAGTTCAAGTAAGATTTCTACTCGAATTAAGATTGTTATAGTTATAGAAATTGAATTAAAGTTTGAATATGAGTATTACCTTGAATTAGAGAGATAACCTACTGTAAATAACAAAGGTTTCTTGATCTTAGATGATTATTTGGAATGGATTAGAAAGCTTGGAAGTAGACTTACAAACTTGAAAGTGTTCTTGAGTAGTTGTTTTGTAAGTTGATCTAGGTTAGCTAGATTGAGCTAGATTGAGCTAGATTATGATGAAGGTGATGAAGAACACTTAGAACACCAAGAGAGAACTTGAGAGAGAGTAGTTTGATGCATGAAAGTTGATTGAAAATGTGTTTGTAAGTGTGTGCATATTCGCGTGAATGAGGGATCTCATATAGGCTCCATTAGTTTGTAATTTTGTGTAATCATTCGAGCTAGTTGCCAAATGATGGTTCCTACATGTCTTGGTGACTCACTAAGGCTGCTAAGGAGCTGATCATTGAGTGTATATACCAATAGTAAATACATCTAGAAGCTGGGTATTGTACGAGTACGAATACTAATGAATACGAGTAGAATTGTTGATGAAAACGAATGAGAATGTAATTGTGACCAACTTTGATAAGTATGAGTTTTTTGATATGTGACTTGAAGTGTTCCAAAAGTGTATTAATACATCTTAATACACTACATGTATATACATTTTAACTTTGTCGTTAAGTCATCGTTAGTCGTTACATGTAAATATTGTTTTGAAACCTTTAAGTTAACGATCTTGTTAAATGTAGTTAACCCATTGTTTATTATATCTAATAAGATGTTAAATTATCATATTATCATGATAACATGGTGTATGAATATATCTTAATACGATATATATATATATATATATATATATATATATATATATATATATATATATATATATATATATATATATATATATATATATATATATATATATATATATATATATATATATATATATATATATATATATATATTAAAACGTCGTTAAAACGATAATCGTTACATATATATCTTGTTTCGAAATCCTTAAGTTAGTAGTCTTGTCTTACATATGTAGTTCATTGTTAACACACTTAATGATATATTTAATTATCATTTTATCATGTTAAACATAGTGTATCAATATCTTAATATGATTCATATGTATTTAATAAGACGTTGTTATAACGATAATCGTTATATATATCGTTTCGAGTTTCTTAATTCAATAGTCTCATTTTTATGTATATAACTCATTGTTGATATACTTAGTGAGATACTTACTTATCATAATCTCATGCTAACTATATATATATATATATATATATATATATATATATATATATATATATATATATATATATATATCATCATGTAGTTTTTACATGTTTTTAACGTTCGTGAATCGCCGGTCAACTTGGGTGGTCAATTGTCTACATGAATCTCATTTCAATTAATCAAGTCTTAACAAGTTTGATTGCTTAACATGTTGGAAACATTTAATCATGTAAATATAGTTTTCATTTAACATAAACATGGAAAAGTTCGGGTCACTACAGTACCTACCCGTTAAATAAATTTCATCCAGAAATTTTAAGCGGTTGAAGGTGTTGACGTATCTTCTGGAAATTGGTGCGGGTATTTCAGCTTCATCTAATCTTCACGTTCCCAGGTGAACTCGGGTCCTCTATGAGCATTCCATCGAACCTTAACGATCGGTATTTTATTTTGCTTAAGTCTTTTAACCTCACGATCCATTATTTCGACGGGTTCTTCAATGAATTGTAGTTTTTCATTGATCTTGATTTCGTCTAAAGGAATAGTGAGATCTTCTTTGGCTAAGCATTTCTTCAGATTCGAGACGTGAAAAGTATTATGTACATTGGCGAGTTGTTGAGGTAATTCAAGTCAATAAGCTACCGGTTCAACACGATCAATAATCTTGAATGACCCAATGTATCTCGGGTTTAGTTTTCCCCATTTTCCAAAACAAATAATGCCTTTCCAAGGTGATACTTTAAGCATGACCATGTCACCGATTTCAAATTTCAAATCTTTTCTTCTAATATCCGCGTAGCTCTTTTGCCGATTCTGAGCGGTTTTTAACCGTTATTGAATTTGGATGATTTTCTCGGTAGTTTCTTGGATTATCTCCGGACCCGTAGTTTGTCTATCTCCCAATTCGCTCCAACAAATCGGATACTTGCACTTTCTACCGTAAAGTGCCTCGAACGGTGCCATCTCAATACTCGAGTGGTAACTGTTGTTGTAGGAAAATTCTGCTAACGGTAGATGTCGATCCCAACTATTTCCAAAATCAATAACACATGCTCGTAGCATGTCTTCAAAAGTCTGTATCATCCTTTCACTCTGCCTATCGGTTTGTGGATGATAGGTAGTACTCATGTCTATACGAGTTCCCAATGCTTGTTGTAATGTCTGCCAGAATCTTGAAATAAATCTCCCATCCCTATCACAGATAATAGAGACTGGTATTCCATGTCTGAAGACGACTTCTTTTAAGTATAGTCGTGCTAACTTCTCCATTTTATCATCTTCTCTCATTGGCAGAAAGTGTGATGACTTGGTGAAACGATCGACTATTACCCAAATAGTATCATAACCACTTGCAGTCCTTGGCAATATAGTAATGAAATCCATGGTAATGTTTTTTCGTTTCCATTTCGGGATTTCAGGTTGTTGAAGTAGACATGAGGGTTTCTGATGTTCAGCTTTGACCTTAGAACACGTCAAACATTCTCCTACGTATTTAGCAATATCGGCTTTCATACCCGGCCACCAAAAATATTTCTTGAGATCTTGGTACATCTTCCCCGCTCCGGGATGTATTGAATATCTGGTTTTATGTGCCTCCCTAAGTACCATTTCTCTCACATCTCCAAACTTTGGTACCCAAATTCTTTCAGCTCTATACCGGGTTCCGTCTTCCCGAATATTAAGATGTTTCTCCGGTCCTTTAGGTATTTCATTCTTCAGATTCCATTCTTTTAAAAACCCCAGTTGTGCTTCTTTTATTTGAGTAGTGAGGTTAGTATGATTAATTATATTCATAGCTTTTACCCGCATAGTTTCTCTGTCCTTTCTACTCAAAGCGTCGGCTATCACATTCGCCTTCCCCGAGTGGCAACGAATCTCAAAATTGTAGTCATTCAATAATTCAATCCACTTACGCTGCCTCATGTTTAGTTGTTTCTGATCAAATATATGTTGGAGACTTTTGTGGTCGGTATATATAATAATTTTGACCCCATATAAGTAGTGCCTCCATGTCTTTAATGCAAAAACAACAGCACCCAATTCCAAATCGTGAGTCATATAATTTTGCTCATGAATCTTTAATTGTCTGGACGTATAAGCAATTACCTTCGTTCGTTGCATTAATACACAACCGAGGCCTTGCTTCGAGGTGTCACAATAAATCATAAAATCATCATTCCCTTTAGGCAATGACAATATAGGTGCCGTAGTTAGCTTTTTCTTCAATAACCGAAACGCTTTTTCTTGTTCATCCTTCCATTCAAATTTCTTCCCTTTATGCGTTAATGCAGTCAAGGGTTTTGCTATTTTGGAAAAATCTTGGATGAATCTTCTGTAGTAACCAGCCAATCCTAAAAATTGGCGTATATGCTTCTGGTTTTTGGGGTTTCGCTGTTTTCAACGATTTCAATCTTTGACGGATCCACCTGAATACCATCCTTGTTTACTACGTGACCGAGGAATTGAACTTCTTTCAACCAAAATGCACACTTGAAAACTTAGCGTACAATTTTTCTTTTCTCAACAATTCTAGCACTTTTCTCAAATAAGGATGTCATATATGAAAACAATGACAAACTTGTCAAGATACGGTCCACGCACTCGGTTCATGAGGTCTATGAAAACAGCTGGTGCGTTAGTCAATCCAAACGGCATAACCATAAACTCATAATGACCGTAACGCGTCCTAAAAGCAGTCTTCGGAATATCATCCTCCTTCACCCTCATTTGATGATATCCAGAACGTAAATCAATCTTCGAGTAAACTGACGAACCTTGCAGCTGATCAAATAAGTCATCAATTCTTGGTAGTGGATAACGGTTCTTGATGGTAAGTTTGTTCAACTCTCGGTAGTCTATACACAACCTGAATGTATCATCTTTCTTTTTGACAAACAAAACAGGAGCTCCCCACGGTGATGTGCTTGGTTGAATGAAACCACGCTCTAAAAGTTCCTGTAATTGGCTCTGGAGTTCCTTCATTTCACTGGGTGCGAGCCTGTATGGAGCAAGAGCTATTGGTGCAGCTCCTGGTACAAGGTCTATTTGAAATTCAACGGATCGGTGTGGAGGTAGTCCCGGTAATTCTTTCGGAAATACATCGGGAAATTCTTTTGCGACGGGAACATCATTGATATTCTTTTCTTAGGTTTGTACATTCTCGACATGTGCTATAACAGCATAGCAACCTTTTCTTATTAGCTTTTGCTCTTTCAAATTACTAATACGGTTTAGCTTCGCGTTGCTCTTTTCTCCGTACACCATTAAGGGTTTTCCTTTTTCTCGTACAATGCGAATTGCATTTTTGTAACATACGATCTCTGCTCTCTCCTTTTTCAACCAATCCATGCCAATTATCACATCAAAACTCCCTAACTCTACTGGTATCAAATCAATCGTAAATGTTTTGCTAACCAGTTTAATTTCTCGATTCTGACATATTTTATCTGCTGAAATTAATTTACCGTTTGCTAATTCGAGTAAAAATTTATTATTCATAGGTGTCAATGGACCACTTAATTTAGCACAAAAATCTTTACTCATATAGCTTCTATCCGCACCCGAATCAAATAAAACATAAGCAGGTTTTTCATCGATAAGAAACGTACCCGTAACAAGCTCCGGGTCTTCCTGCACTTCTTCCGCATTAATGTTAAAAACTCTTCCACGACTTTTCCCATTATTGTTTTCCTGGTTTGGGCATATAGTTTTGTAGTGGCCCTTCTTCCCACATCCGAAATAAGTAATGTGGGCATTATTTGTTCCTTTACCCGCTGGTCCATAAACTTCGCACTTCATCGCACCATGACCCTTTCTATTACATTTGATACATGATGCCGAACAGTAAGTAGTTGGATGGTACCCTTCACACCTTTGGCATGGAATTTTCTGATTTTGATTGCCAGTGTTATTATTGAGATTGTTGTTGGGATTGTTGTTGTTGTTGCAGTTGGTATTGTTGTTTGTAGTTGTTGTTGTTGGGATGGTTTTTGTTGCGTTTGTTGTTGCGAAAAATGGTGCGATTGTGGTTGTGAGTGTGGTGTTGATTGTTGAAGCGATAGTTACTGTTGTTGTGTTGGTGACTCTTGTCATTGTTTTCTTCCCACTTCCTCTTGACTTGCTTCATTTTGGCCTCCTCGGCCGCCTGCTCTTTAACTCTCCCTTCAATCTGGTTTACAAGTTTGTGAGTCAATCGACTTGCCTTTTATATCGAAGTGGGCTCATTTGAACTCACATCCTCCTGAATCCTTTCTGGTAACTCTTTTACTAACGCGTCGATCCGCTCTTCTTCATCCTCGAACACTCTTGGACACAATAGGCACAACTCTGTGAATCGTTGTTCGTATGTGGTAATATCGAATCCTTGCGTTCGTAGTTCTCTAAGCTCTACCTTGAGCTTATTGACCTCGTTTCTGGGACGGTACTGCTCATTCATCATATGTTTGAATGCTGACCACGGTAGTGCGTAAGCAGTATCTTGTCCCACCTGCTCGAGATAGGTGTTCCACCATGTTAATGCAGTACCTGTGAAGGTATGCGTGACGTACTTTACCCTATCTTCTTTGGTACATTTACTTATGGCAAACATCGATTCGACCTTCTCGGTCCACCGTTTCAATCCGATTGGTCCTTCGGTTCCATCAAATTCCAAAGGTTTACAGGCAGTGAATTCTTTGTAGGAGCATCCTACACGATTTCTTGTGGAATTAGTTCCACTGCTAGATCCGGAGTTATTGTTATTTTGCATTGCGGCCTGCACTGCGGCTATGTTCGCAGCAAGAAAAGTACGGAATTCTTCTTCGCTCATATTCATGGTGTGTCGAGTAGTTGGTGCCATTTCCTTCAAAAATAGCCAAAAGAATTGAGTTAATCATATAGAATTTTAAGAGTAGTCAATAGTATTTCGTAGCATAATATGAACTCATTTATAAAAGCTTTTTCTTCATATTAGCGTTTTATAAGTTTTAATTCGGGTAGTACCTACCCGTTAAGTTCATACTTAGTAGCTAATATACAATTCAACTACTACAATTCTATATGAAAAACTGATTATAATAATATTTTGCGTTCAAATTTTCATACGATATTTTACAAACGTACAATAACGCTATTTTACATATAGCATGAAATATGTACATAATAACTTTGATACAAGGCAGTTGTGAAGACAATTCTAGTTAATACGCAAGTCGTTCAGTAAAGGCAATAAAGACACGTAATTCATAAGTCCAGAAACAAGTCATGCATTCGGGTTTTATTAATATTATTTCCCATCCTTAGTCTTGTGGAAAATAACCGTTGTGGTCGTTGGCAAGACAGCATGTTGGAACGTCGTTAAAAGAACGAGGGTTACGTAATGCCCAACAGCCCCGTAACAATCTAAAAACCTTGTCTCTCACTCCAACTACTGAATCCTTCAGTTGTGGGAATGTTTTATTTAACAGTTGCAATCCAATGTTCTTTTTCTAAATTTGGTGAGAAGCGAACATCACTAACCCGTAAACATAACATGCTTCTTTAAGTTGCATGTTGGAAGTTCTTTCTAAAGAACAAAGTCCTATGTTGGGATATGTGGAGTCAAAATAGGTTCTCAACCCGTATCGTAAAATTGCATTTGGGTTCCCCGCACTTAATGCATTAAAGAAAACACGGTGTAACTTAAGGTCTCCCTAATGTGATATACCCCATCTATCAAAGGAAAGCCTTTTATAAACTAAGGCATGCCTGGAATATCTTTCAAATGTTCGACACACTAATTTCGCCATAAATAATTGTGCCGATGAATTCTGACCAACTCTAGCCAAGATTTCATCAATCATATCCCCTGGTAGGTCTTCTAAAATATTCGGTTGTCTATCCTTAACATCCATTTTGTGTTTTTATATTGTAAAATAGACGAGGATTAGATTCGTAAAGGATAATTAACAAACAATACAAGCAATTTTTACATATAACATAAAAGTACAAGCATACTACAATACATATATTACATAACATGATTACAACTCTTTATTCTGACTCACTTGTTTCTTCCTCCTCGGACTTGGTTCGTTTTGCTAATTTCCTAGGGATATATGGTGTTCCTCTAATACGAGCCGTCGTTTTCACAAATGGTTTAGAAAAACTCGGTGGCTTATATGTTCCCGGGTTATAGTTAAAATTTAAGAAATACGGGTGTTTACGATAGAGTTCATCATATTTGGAATCGGGTTTTTCTATTTTTATGGCTTTTCCCTTATTGTTTTCTTTTGCTTCATTAAATTGGGTCGGGGTAATTTCTATAGCATCATCGGAATCCTCGTCGGGATCCGATTCATCAGAAAATTGGTAATTTTCCCAATATTTTTCCTCCTCCGCGGAGACACCACAACCCATTTTTAACTTTGGTCCATTTGTTGATGATTTTCTTTTATTTAACCGATTTTTTGTAGTTATTAATATTTCTTCCTCCGAAACCTCTTCTTCTTCTAGTTCCTCTTCTTCCGGTTCCTCTTCTTCCGGTTCCTCCTCTTCCGGTTCTTCTTCGGGAATTTTTGAATCTTCCCAAAATATATTCGACTCTTCATTGTTATTAGGTGAGTCGATGGGTTTGGTACTGGAAGTAGACATCTATCACACATTAACTAACACATTAGTAATATACCATATAATATTTACATGTAAAAATATATAATTTCCAACAAAGTGTTAAGCAATCATTTTTAAAGAAACACGGTCGAAGTCCAGACTCACTAATGCATCCTAACAAACTCGGTTAGACACACTAATGCAAATTTCTGGTTCTCTAAGACCAACGCTCGGATACCAACTGAAATGTCTCGTTTATATTGATTATAAACGTTTCATATTAATTGGTTTCTTTGCGAGGTTTTGACCTCTATATGAGACGTTTTTCAATGACTACATTCATTTTTAAAACAAACCATAACCTTTATTTTATCGATAAAGGTTTAAAAAGCATTACGTAGATCATCAAATAATGATAATCTAAAATATACTGTTTACACATGACCATTACATAATGGTTTACAATAATAATATGTTACATCAAAATAAGTTCTTGAATGCAGTTTTTAAACAATATCATACAAGCATGGACTCCAAATCTTGTCCTTAATTTAGTATGCAACAGCGGAAGCTCTTAATAATCACCTGAGAATAAACATGCTTAAAACGTCAACAAAAAATGTTGTTGGGTTATATTTTTAACCTATATATTATCAAATCGTAATAATAGACCACAAGATTTCATTTTTCCATAAATATACATCTCATATCAGGCATTTTTCAAACTGCATAGAGATAAAATTCATTCATATGTTGAACACTTGGTAACCGACCTTAACAGGATGCATATAGAATATCCCCATCATTCCGGGACTCTCATCGGATATGATAAATCGAAGTACTAAAGCATCCGTAACTCGAATGAGGCTTGTTGGGCCAAATAGATCTATCTTTAGGATTCGCGTCAATTAGGGGCCATTTCCCTAATTCTTAGGCTACCAAGCTAAAAAGGGGCATATTCGGTTCGATAATCCAACATAGAAAGTAGTTTCGATTACTTGTGTCTATTTTGTAAAGCATTTATAAACTGCATGTATTCTCATCCCAAAAACATTAGATATTAAAAGTGGGACTATTACTCACTTTCACGTATTTTCACTTCGTCGGAAAATAAGACTTGGCCACTGGTCGATTCACGAACCTATAATAAATATATACATACATATTAAAGTATGATAGAAATATATTCATAACCTTTTTATTACATGTTGATGATTTAAGTTGTTAAATTAGCAGTCCAACATTAGTAGTCCACAATTAGTAGTCCACAGTTAGTAGTACATACATAAATCAATATAATTTCTCGAATCAATCCACGACCCAGTGTATACAAGTCTCAGACTCGATCACAACTCAAAGTATATATATTATTTTGGAATCAACCTTAACCCTGTATAGCTAACTTGAGCATTACCGCATATAGAGTGTCTAT